>NC_040017.1:942641-1085141 GCF_000972845.2 Larimichthys crocea | reverse complement strand
ATGTTGGCTGCAGCTCATAATGTTGAACTGAATTCTATAAGTTCATGTGATGTGATGTGAATCTTTGTAATTGGCAAAATTTGCAAGGAGTCTTCCGATTTCTGATTAAATATTGTTCAGACTGAGCAGTTTCAGGTTCTTGTAAATGTTCCAGGGTTGGTTGAATTTCTGGGCTGATGTTTCTGTTCATCTCATAAAAACAAAAGGACAGTATTACTGTTGACAGTTTTTGTTCCACTGCAAGGACAGTAAAATCAGTCAGGCGGTCTACCGGTCATTCCAACACACCAGACCATTGGTGTCATATTTGTTGGGGACGTCGACGGTTTCCAGAGGATATTTCCTGATGTTTTTGGTGACTTCTTAACCTTTCTTCTTGTGCTAACATCAGGATGCAATATCCACCTGTACTCAAGAATCATCACCACTATGTTGCTTGTTCTGTCTAACACATAGTTCAAGTTAGAGTTTCATGAGCTGCCCTCACTGTGCCTGCACAGTGCTCTCATTGAAATGAATGAGGCAGTTGTGTGTCTTGTCAGTCTGAACGCAGCCTTAGACTTTTAGTGTTGTTACACTGCACCTGCACATTGATGAAACTCTCATTTGTGTAAATATGTACTACCTTTGATCTATTCAGGGTTGGTTTCCCAGTGTTAACGGTGTCCTCGGCTTTATAGGATTTTCAGGCAGACACACCATATACACCATTGACACACCATATGAAGCCCAGACTAATGAAAGTACTGTAGGGTCAAGGATTCTTTAAGGGTGGCACTGTGGAATTGGTCTCTTTCCTTCTCTTCATTGAAGCAGGCATAAGGCAAACTGACCTCTTTATGACCAAACCTTATTGTTCACGTGACCCCGCTTGTGTGAATAGACTGCTCACTCTCTCGACTGTGTCTGGTCTTTGTCGATCCACAATCCTATCCTCCATTATGTGTGTGTGTGAGTGTGTATGTGTACGGGTGTGTCATTGATATTTTAGAGGCATAAAAAGCCAGTCGGTGGGGTCAGTCGGTCACTCCACCTCACACCCTTAGTAGACATTGAGTCTGACACATCACACACACCCACCCACCCACACACACACACAAACACCACCCTTTCACTGTCGCTCACTAGAAGACATATGGAGCATGACTAATGGGTTCATAAAGACACACATATACACACTGTAGATACATTTTTGTCCAGCAGCCACCATTGTGTTAATGGTGTTAGCCCAAAAAGCTTTTTTCTTTTTTTTCTTTTTTTTGCAACAGATGTGCCTCCGTGCTTCCAGACCCTCATCTGACCCAAATACTGTGTCAAATGTACACACACACACACACACGCACACAAACACACACACTGTAGCACTATACTGCTCACACACAGTAGTTCAACCAAGCCAAACAAAAATAAAAGAAAAACTGACAGGTCATATTTCGTATTTGTCAAATTTTATACTGTTCACACTGTATTATTATGTTATTATAAACATTCATTCGGGACTGGAAAACAAATTCAAAATTGATGAGTAGTTGGACATTACAGCGGTATTCTTCACTGTCATGCAACACTGTGGGGATGTTGACTAAATGGAAGTTCCACACACTTCATGCCTCTGTAAATTCTGCAAATGAGATCAGGGGATGTAATCAGTCCAAAGGATGAGAGTGAAGTTTGTTTAAGGATTAATATGAGATACAGTTACAGTATGTGGATTCTTAGCAGGTAGTCTCATTAGGTTCAATTCAATCCTAATGTTTTTCAAAGAAGAACAATGTGAGTGTTGGACTGGACTGAGATCCCAAGGTACACACAGCTAGCCACACACTCCAACACACGGATGGAAATATCTGCATCTCTTCGATCCAAGTGTTTGTGTGCCTGTCAGTCTGTCTTTTTTCTATGTGTGTGTGTGTGTGTGTGTGTGTGTGTGTGCCCCATCACGGCACCAGTCCAGGAGCCAGGCGTCTGGGCTCTCGTCAGCCCACATCACTGTCAGAGAGCTGTTAATGAGGGGCGCATTTACTGCTACATTAGGGAAATGTCACTATGTACGCTCACAAACACACACTCCTGTGCCTGTATTGCAACTCATTTATGCTGATCTAACAAATGAAAAAGAATTGAAGCAATTTTTCCAGTTCTGAGACAAATCTCTCACAGAATGAAATCACAGCGGTTTGCTGTAACAACCCAGAAACAGCTTTGTCTCAGTGGAGTCATTACCCAAACATAAGTACCATTAATCACAGTCACAGAAACATGCAACCATGAACCTTTGTATTGTTTCTATATGTGGACTCCACAGTATAATCTGCTTGAATTTATATAAGGTATAGGGGAACACTTGTTGCCGATTGGCTACCCCCACAGTTCTCTGTCGAAGATTGTGCTAGTACTACAACAACAGTGATTGTCATTATCAATGACAATATTGACCAATAGTCAAATGTTGTTGCCAACAAATCAAATCAGTTAATTCACTGATGGTTTCAGCTCTGTTTTTCAATGACAATGATGATTAGTGTACATGTTCTTGATTTAAACACAACTTACGGAATCTCTGCTGACCAAGCAGCAATTTGGTCTGAACTGAAGCCAGGACAAAGTGCCAAAACTGCAGTTCCTCAAACGACCTCTTGAGTCTGGCTCAAGAAGTGAGTCAGTCTCCATAAGTCCCCATGTTAAAATGTCCAACTTCGCAGCAGAAATAAACATGTTTACACACTGTTTTGGTCTCTATAGCTAATTTCCCCATTGATGACAACTGTACTGAGAGTGAATTTATATATAACTCACATGTATGGTTGGAAAGGATTTTTTTTTCTTTTCTTTTTTTTTGCAAATTTCCCAGAAACTTTCCAGAAATTATGGAAATTTGAATTTTGGGAATGTTCCATATCAGAAACTCCATGGGAATTATGGAAATTTATGGGAATTAACTGTAAATTGGGGGTATTTTAAACCAGCTGTATCATATCCAAATATAAATCTAAACATTTTGTTTTGACATAAGCAGACTAAAAAAAAATAATAAAAAATCAAATAATAAAACTTAAACAGATTTATTTGTAAGTAGAATTTTATCAAGTTTGAATTATTTTATTGAACAATATTATGTAGTCCACAGACTCAAATGTGTGTCTTCAATAGTCTCTGTGTGCTCTGGGCTCTAAAGTGTGGTCCAGGTACAGAAATCACCTGTGCAGGTAGGGGCTCATCAGCCCTGCAGTAAGCAGTGTGCTATGTGCATGTGATTGAGGAATAGGAGATATTCAAGTGCATGAAATCTGGTTGTTTTAGTCAAGATCGTGCTAAAATATATTTCTCACAACTATATTTAAGTTTCCTGTTAAGGGCCAACCTTCAAATTTGTAAATTTTTAATATGTTTATTCCCATAAATTCCTGTATATTCCCGTAAATTCCTGTTAATGTATGCTGTTAAAGTTTCCAACACTGAGCTTCACAACGACTCTTCAGAAACCTTCAGAATTAACAGTCTAACAAGAAATGTGGATCAAACATAAACAACAGCACAACAACTTTCTGTCTGTCTGACTCTGGCAAAGTAGTAAATATATTAAATTAAATCATTAAATATTAAAATATTAATTCACCAAATCAAAGCTTACATCTCGTAATGTTTAGTAGACAGTAATGTACATACTGTACTCTTATAAAAGATCTGCCTCAAGGCTGATTTATGTGTCCCACACACCTTTAGCTGTGTGTGTGTGTGTGTGTGTGTGTGTGTGTGTGTGTGTGTGTGTGTGTGTGTGTGTGTGTGTGTGTAAGCATGGAAGAAAGCTGATGGGAAAGGATTGGCTAAAAAGAGACAGGGGTCACTACTGAGGTCCAAACAAAGTCCACTCCACTCATCTAAGTGTGTGTGTGTGTGTGTGTGTGTGTGTGAGTGTGAGATGACTAACCCAAATGCTGTCAAGAGTGTTGTTTTGCTCCCATGCCTCTGCCACTGTGACTCACCCTGTGTGTAAGATGTGTGTGTGTGTGTGAGGACGTATGTGTGTTACTCATTGACTGGTGAGAGTCCGCGGTACATTGACATGACATTTGTCTCTGCCTCTCTCTCCACTGTGATTTTTTTTGTTTCTCAGATTTTTTTTTCCTAGAAACATAAAGGAACCTTGAATCAGAGATAATGGATACTAGATCTAATAACAACAACAACAACAATCAAACTAATAAACAGAGCTGATAGTGCCTTTCTTAACCTTGGCTAGCCAGCAGCCAGCGATGGCGCCATTAATCCAAACATGTCGTGCAAGTGTCTGAGCTTCAGCCAAACTCCAAGATTTCTTTTGTCCAAGTGGAGTTTCTAAAGATGTTTCTAAATAAAGCAGTGATGTAATGGGATATAACAAGCAAATGTGGTGCATATGTAGAATATTGTCCCCTTAGAATCAGAATCATTATTTATTTTTACATTGAAGAGATTTGCCCTGGTCTTCAGTGCATAAAAAACTATAAAAAATTATTTTTTTAAAAATGAAGTACTACAGGAAATAAATGTTTTTTTTCACAAGCTACTGAAAGTAGTATCAGCTAATGTCAATATAATGCAGCCAAAGTGCTTTATTTCAGGCACTTATAGTCTATTAGAGATGCTAAAACACATTTCAGTCATCAGCATGGATCCTGCATGACGCCCACTACATATATTATTACTGTCATTATTACTACCATATCTATTACTGTAATCATTTTTATCATTCATTATAATTCATTGTCATTTTATCAGTCATTGTACAATATGTTTGTGTTGATTTGTCCTGTACACGTGACATCCATTGCACGTCTGTCCGTCCTGGGAGAGGGATCCCTCCTCTGTGGCTCTTCCTGAGGTTTCTTCCACATTTTTTCCCTGTTAAAAGGGTTTTTGTGGGCAAGTTTTTCCTCACTCGAACCGAGGGTCTAAGGACAGAGGGTGTCACTCCCTGTACAGATTGTAAAGCCCTCTGAGGCAAATGTACTTTGTGACTTTGGGCTATACAAATAAAATTGATTTGATTTGAAATTGATTATTGAAAACTCTAAATCAGGGGACTTCAACCTTTTTCAGCCCAAGGACCCCTTGGACGATAGACAAACAGAACAGGGACCCCCACGTGTCATTCATTATTTTTGTGCTTGTGTCACATTTTAAGCCTGGCCTAAAATAACTTTACTATTTACTTTATTCACCTTTTATTTCACCCTATTAACCTATTTATATACTGGGTTATTTACCTACAGTGTATATGTGTTTGTGATTGATAAAATGTTTATGCTTAATGGAATAATTTATTTTGTAAATAGTTTTTGTCAAAAGTAACTTATTATTGCATATTGATGCTTGCAGTTTACTCATTATCATTTTTTTTTTTAAATGTCAACTATTATGACAAAAGTTTGCGGTCCCCTGGTTGAAGACCTCTGCTCTAAATTACAGATAAGTGACAAGGAACAAGGAAGGAAAACCCTGGTTATTCCTTACAGGACACGAGGGATTTCTGAACGATTTGGGCCTTCACAGTCATCAGTGGGAATAAAGTGAAGGACTCAATAGCTCTCTCCAATAGCATCATCAAAACATATTTCACGTTAGTTTTTGTATTATTCAACAAGGTATTGTTTGATTATCTCTTTCTCCTTTGTCTTAAAATAAATCAAATCAAATAAATTTCAAGTCTCACAAGCCACGTCACCTAACAGCTCCACATTATGCACGTCAATAAGGAGGTCTTTTATCTCACATTTTCCTTTAATCGTCTTTTATAACATAAATGAATATAGATCAAGCTGATCATAATGCTTTTTCTTGCCCTTTTGCAACACCCCTGCAGCATTTCAGTCTGTCCCTGCTCAGTCTTAGCCTAATGTACCATCAACATGTTGTGACTGTCACACTGCAGCAGTAATGATAAATTCAGTATGAGCTTTCACAGTCATTATTTGTTTTGGTCATGTCACTCAGACAGTGCCTTCCACGATGTGGAAGGAACACACGTTAGGTTACCTTAGCGCCGTGCCTCACAGTCGGGCTTATTTTGACAGAGCGATGATGCTAATCAGGCAGTGGCTCGCTGCACTATGCTGCACCGAGCATAGCATAATCCACACATGCTCCACTGTGTAGTATGTGGGCTGTGGTGGCAAGTCTCTAATGCTTGTGACTAAATGAATTGTGATTAGTGAGTCATTGCTGCTAGCCTGGTGGACTAGTGCTGGATCACTGGCTTAGTCATTAGCATACTACTCATGTTAGCGCTAATATACTGTACATATCAGTTCTGACGTTATTCTCCCTGCCCCCCCACACACACACACACAGTGCAGAGAAGCATTGGCCCAGTCTGTTGTTGTGTCTGCTCACTTGGCCAAATTGAAAGTCTGTGATGCATGCAAGGGCTGTTTGAAGTCCGCCTCATGCACTGTGGCAGCAAATTAGTGATAGCAGCACTGAGAAACGCTGGAATATATGTGCATGTAAGCAAACACACGCATATACACACGCTCACAAGTTGAGACATGCATGAAAACACAGCTCCCAGGTAACAGGGCTTGCTATCCTGAAATGAAGCAAGTTCGTTTCCCAGCCTCCGTCAGTCATGTAACCCAGCGCTGACATGAGTTCCTGTTGTACTCACCCCCCTCTCTCCTCCATCTCAAGGATAGTGAGTAATTAGAAGCAGATGGAGCTGAGACTAGTGTAGTCAGACTGTTATTTTAGCCCTCTGCAGAGCCACTTTTATGCCCTCTCTTTTCCTCTAAGGCCTGTATTCCATATTCAGACACTAATTCCTGACCTTAACACAACACGGCAGCGTTAATATTTGTTCCTGGGATCTTTAAGTTGAGGAAGAATTCGGGGGCGGCAGTATGTTGTGATCATTGTAGGAAAGAGAATCACATCATGGCAAATGGTAATAGTTGTTGTTCATTAGGTCACTCGCCGTGTTCAGGCCCACGCCCCATTTTTAACATCAAAGGGTGCCCAAAAACGCTGTATTAGCGTTTCCTCATTTCCTCTAGCGTCAGGATTAAGATCAAAGCCGTTTCTAATCTGATTCCAGGTCGGCACTTTAAGTTCAACTTGTACTTTACCTTCCTCATGATCACAGTGACAGCCTCCTCTTCTGTAATATGTGGATTTGGTCATTCTGTGTGCCCGCCCAGCCAAACTAGAAAGCCAACAGATGATACCAGCTACTATTCCTATAGTAACTGTAGAGGACAGGAAGAGCACCAGGTTGTTATTCACACGTAGCTGCTTAAGGTTTTATTGAAGTACAAGATAATAATAATAATAATAATAATAATAATAAGTGATCACAGAATCATTTGATCTGCATTTTTCTAAAAACAGTGGAGTAGGCGCAGACTGATTTTATTTTCTCAGCTGTTCACTGCTGATGACAGCAGTCGTTTTTCAGTATCTAATTAGGATCATTTGTGTTGCAATACATCATCACCGTTAACATATAGCATACTGCCACATACTGATAGAGGGAGAAAAATATGATTCACTGAGTATGCTTTTACAAAAGTGCAGTTATTGGTATTAAAGTGTTCCTTCTTTACAACAAAACAGAACATTTAGAACGAATCATATCATTTACTCAGTGGAGGAAACCCAGTCCACTAATGAAGACTGAAAACTAGCACTATGATTGGTTCCTGGCATCACACGGCTGACCGAACTAACAACAGTTAGCAGTTTACTACTTATAAATCTTTGCTTCATAAAGTCTGCAAATCAGCTGGAGCACATCAGAGGGAAAAGCAGCAGATATATTGTGAATAAAATCTGAGCCAATTTCACCAGAATCATGAATGAAGTTCTAAAGTTGTGCTTTCTACAGTAATCAGTGAAGCCCGGACATAGATGCACTTCACTCCGGCGGCATCAGGACAGGGAAAACGTTTAATTGGATGTAAAATTAGTACACGCCCCTGAGTGCAGGATGACGTCATCAACAACTTTTTATTTATGTTTATGAGAAAATGACACACAAATGACAAACGCCATGAAGAATACCTGCACATACCGAAAATATGACTTTGTGTCAGTGTTGGTCCAGATGCTGGAGGATGGAGGACAGATGGACAGATAAAACTTGACGGGGACTTGAAGCCTCATAGTAAACTACACTGTAAACTGCACTGTAGCATCTTTGCTTAGTGTCTGCCTCATTTCTTCATGACTAAACACTAAAGATGTTCACAGGTGCCACGTTGTTGTGTTTGTGATCGGTTTCTTCCACACTCACCCAATCACAGGTCTCCACTGGCATGCGTTACCTCCCTGCCCTGTACAAATTATTTAGTGAGCAGCATCTTAGTCACGTTTCTTTTTCCAATAAGTGGGATGTGAAGTGGTGCCCGGCTCCCAGATAATGACACATATTGTGGTGACATTAATTCCGGATCAAAGGGCCCGACTGCTTCATGACATTTCAGCCAGGGAAAACAAACACAGGCGGGCCCATTACCGAGCGAGGGATGACTACCTCCACCACCCCCTCGACGCCCAGCAAACCACCCCCACTTCGGCAGGGTAAAAGGGCAACGACAGGAAAACAAACCAGCCTCATTTAGTTGTGTGTGTGTGTTTTCCAGTGTGCACGGCACTTCTGCATTTCCACTCTGAGTTACAGTACTTCCAGCTCATCTCCTTTTACAAGGCGAGGCCATTACATAATTACCCACTGTCAATTAGATCACATCCTGTGCGGCACTGCCGGCTGAAGCCATGTTAATTAATCATTGGTCCCCAGAGGTAGCTCCCTCTTGCTGATGTCATGGCCACCGTGGCCACAGTTGGCTAGAATCATGGAAAACGCCTGTCTGTCACGCCGAAGGGAATTCCTCACATCGTCTTTGATATAAGAGGAGTGTAAGCAATGTGTGTTTGTGTGCGTGTGTGTTTATTGGTTGCAGTTGTAATAGGATTGGTATGTTGTTTGTGTGTGTGTGTTTTTTTGTTTTAGTAGTCAAATAGAGAATTTAGTTGAAATACAGCAGTGCTGACATAACACAACATAAACTGAGGGTCTAACCCGTTTTATGTTTTTTGTATAATCCTGTCTCTGTGATTCCAGCATGTTAGACCTTTTTCCTTTTGAGGAATAATTCATAATTTGTGAGGCATTGAGGTTCCCTAAAAGTCTTTTTTCATCTCCCTGCATTGCATTCAGTCTTTACATCCCACATTGATTGTGTAATAGGGTTAGTTATCTTTGGGAATCTCACACTTCAGTCACAATTCCATTCAGAATCGAGTCTCAAATCAAAACCATGTGTCGATTTAAAGTTAAATGCCACACCTGGAAGCCTGGTTTGTGTGCAGCTGCATGATGTTTGTTACTGAGGACAAGGAAATGAAAATGAATCTGAGGTTGGGAGTTATGAGCTTATCAGACCTCTGTAGTCCGCTCCTCAACTCAGCTTGAGGCTACATTAGCTGATACTAACACAACAAATCTAAATCTAAAACCAAACAGTCTGCAGTTGCATTTGGGGTAATGTAGGCACCAGGTTTTGATAAAGAAATATAATGTGTGGAATAAATACCTGAAAAGATCTCACTTTGCACTGCATTGATGTTTGCTACATCCTTGTGTCCATCATGAGCCAGACAATGTTAAAGCGGTGCAAAGTGAAATCGGTGGAGACTTTTTTAATAATTAAAAATGGGGCACTATTTATAGCCACGTATTCCAGCAGACCATGTGCCAAACCGTTCACTCATTTTTTAGTCCACTAAATTGCAACATGGAGCATAACTGTCAGTTAAGCTCACTGTCTGAAAGCAAAGAAAGTAGTTAAAGAGTTTACATCAGTTTTTAAATCCGAAAGGTGAACTGCAGTAACATGTTGCAGTCTGCTGCCAGCCGAGAATCCTCTGTTTGCTGTGACATTCATTCCAAGGAAAACTGTCTTTATTCAAATGACTGCACAGGTGTGTTCCTCTGGAAACTGCAAACCAAATGATCGTGCTGCAGTTCAGCGCTCCACTCTGCTAATGCTCCACTCTCGTAACGCTGGTCTCTGGGTGATGCTGTATGATGCATTCACGAAAACACTTAACCTTTGTCTTTGGAAGGTTAGATATTAAGCTATTAAATCCACAATGGGCCAAACACTTGCCCCAGCCTTAGTGGGAATCGTGGATTGAGTGCTGTTCCAATGTAAGTAAATAAGATTTTAATACCACAAGTGATCTGTAAGTCTTATCTCAGTGTTCATGCATCTGTGTCTACATGCTCTTTGCAGTGACACAGACATGGTGCTGCATGTAGTTTTGATTAATCTCCTGTGTGTGTGTGTGTGTGTGTGTGTGTGTGTGTGTGTGTGTGTGTGTGTATGTGTATGTGTGTGTTGTCATAATCTTCCAGTGCCATGATCAAAGCAGGTAGGCCTGTGGTCACACACTAACTCACACACACACGACAGACAAACATTCCTCCAAACGGTTGTTACATGCCAGAGTCAAATTAGTCCATGGGCTTTTTAAGTGGCACAAAAGGTTCAAATTAGAGACAGGACTTTGAAGCCGTACAGTTTGCAGGGATAGTCTGTAGCCCCTCGTGGTTTTGGCCTCCATATCATTCCCCCAGAAAAGAACATGTTCACATCAAAGGTTAACCGGGGCATGTGTACTGTAACTTGTCACCAGCATAGCCCTGATTTCCAAACAGTGGGGAATTGGGACAGAATGGTATGTGGGCCGGGAAGAGGCATAGTGTGTAATTACATCGGGATCTGTGGGTCGCTCTCAAGCCCTCTGACTGCATATTATAGATGAAGGTTGGTAATTTGATGAAAAGACATAGATTATTGTAGATTATGTTCATATAGTAAGAGCTCACCTACAGAATATCCATATAATGGTGCATGATAAGAGGCAGGACTGCTGCATTAGTCAGTCACTCCATGGTATGACTTTATCCCACAGTGGGTCATACATACAGTACAGCCTTTAGTCTGAATAGGTTTCCATATTCTCTTGAACTGTAGACCTAGGTTCGTGCTGATTGGCATTCCGATCACGTAACAATGATGAATGGTTGATAGACGATATTGAGGTGATTTGAATTTTTCAACTTACAACCTCGTTCACAAAAAACGTATGGAAACCATAAATATAACACACTATGTTCAAGTGAATACAGTTCAAAGACAAAGTATTTAATATTGACACTTTTCACATATATACACACTCATTCTGATTGGTGCCTGACACACAATCCAAAAAATATATATGTAAAAGGGAAATAAAAGGCATGATCAAAATGATTCATTCTTTGCAGATGACTGTGTCATGATTGGGCATAATTGAAAGGTTCTGGTCGTTCGGGCAAAAAGTGTGTTGTGGTCTGACGATGACGATGAATTTCAAATTGTGTGTCACAACCTTTTTGGGGGGGATCGTGGTTGAACTATCAGAACTATAATATTGGAGATATTCTAAATAATCATCTCTGCTGTGCATTTTGAGATCTTTTCTCTGAATCTGACACCTGTATCTCTGAACTCCATGCTGCCTGCTCACCTGAACTCTGCTGTGCCCTCCACAAGAGTAGTTAAAGTTACACATATGGTTTGTATTATGATATTAAAGATAAGATAATCATGTTAAACAGAATATGATGTTATGATAATGTCAAACCAAGCACAGACACGCTGACATTTGAAACAGAGCTGGTCTTTGAATGAAGGAGACATTGCTGTTAAAATTCTATACACTTTTTAATGTTTACCATAAAATAAAATAAAATAAAAAATACATTTCTGTTTTATGTAGCAGAAGATCACCAACTCTACATGAAAAAAGACTGATGTGGTTGGTGTTGACAGGTACAGCAGTGATGGTGATCTCTGGCACCTCCATCCTGCCATGTCTCAAGTACTTGTTGACAATAAATATTGTTTATATGGCATCTTTCATGTAGATATGTCAAAAAAAGAAAAAGTGCTTTACATAACAAAAAAGGAAAATTAAGAATTATAAAGTTTGATAATAGAATAATAAAACTTTTTTTTTATTACTATATAAATAGCAACAACAATGTGAGATGCAGGATCGCAAAAACATCACGCTGGCCAGGAGGTGTGCCGAAAAACAGGTTGACTTTTATTCTCTTATCAAAGTAATGATTTCCACTCATTCCATCTTCCAATCCAAACAATACCCCACCTCCATTTAGTCTTCATAAAGAGTACCTATAGAGGCGTGCTCCCTCTTTAAGCCCATGCCCAGAAGCACAAAGGACTGGAAATAGGTGAAAACCACATTGTCTGTCTTGTACTATTCCTCATTTCATTGTTTTTATGATTACATTTAACTAATATGACTATGCTCACTTTATCATCCAACATAGCAAATCAGTTCAACAATTAAAATTGTATACAGCACACAGTGAGGGAGTTAGCACTTCCTTACAAACAAAAACTTTATTTTTGATTATTTTTTCATATGTAGCAATTATAGCTAATTTAGGACTCTGTAATCACCTAATAAAAAAAATTAAAAAATGTGCCTGTACAAAGTGCGTGTGTGTGTGTGTGTGTGTGTGTGTGTGTGTGTGTGTGTGTGTGTGCGTGTGTGTGTGTTTGCCTTGGCGTCGGTGCTCTGTGATGTTGCTCAGCAGCATATGGAGCCTCTGGGTGCTGCACAGAGCCACGGGCGCTCTAAAGCTGCTCCAGCTTATAGCATGGCACTTAACATCAGCTATGCTTGGTTGTTCAGAAGACAGAGGACACGGGAGTAGAAAAGGATAAGTGTGTGGCTCGTGTACTTGGGGAAAGAAAAGTGTCCTCTTACTTTATCGACAGAGTCTGTTGGATTTGGGATTTAAAGAAGTCTTCTTCTGCTGATACACGTACATGTATTGAGGTTGGCTGTAAATGAGATGCAGGTGGGCTTCGTCCTATGCGGTCAGCTCAGGTGGTTTTCTGTGTTCTTCTCTGATATCAGCAAGCAGTCCCAGGATTGATCAGAAACACTTGTGTCTCCTGTTATTTTCCATTCACAGTATTACAATATCATTGAACAATAAACAGTAGCAGAAAAAGAAGAACTGTTGAGTGGGACTGGAGCCAGACTTAGATTCATAATGACATCCAAGAAAGTTGAGTGGGTTCTTCTTTTTTTCTTCAATCTTTTGTTTTTATTCCTCCCTGCTTATGCTGAGTCATAGTTTTGTGGGATATGAGGCTGGATAGTATTGCGTCATCATCGAAACCTTCACAATGAGGTTTCATCTTTTGAATCAACTCTTAACATCTCCACCCCACATGTAGGCAGCATCGCCTGCCTTTTCCCTCAGATCTCACTAGTGTGTGTGTCTGTGTGTGTGATGGTGTTATCTCCGTCTTCACCTTTCCTGACACTTGTGTGGCTCATCAGCAGCTATGTGAAGTGACAGGCCACATCCTGGGGCAGCCGGCAGGAGCTGGCGCGCCGCAAAAGAGCAGCACAACTCCACGATAATACACACCCACATGTGCAGAGACACACGCATATACACACAAACACACACACACACACACACGCACCTCAGGCCATTCCCCAGTCTTAATTCCTAAACGCATTTGCTCCAGTTCCTGCTGAGACGCTGCAGGGGAGACTGTTGGGGGATAGAGGAGGGGCAGGCTGCATGGAGGACTAGCTCTTAACACACTATTACCCCCAACCGACACACACATCAAGTAATCTACCACCCCTGATATACATACATTCACTTAAAATTGACAGAGCTGAAGGGACCGGGCTGGTAGTGCCCAGTACAGCGAACACAGTAAGTGGCAGAGACGTGGAAAAGGTGGCAAAGCCCAACAACATGTACAGCACAGAATGTTTGAAGTGTCAAAAGACTGGCTGGGAGACTAATGGAGGTAGATAGACCCAAAGATTCTCTCTTCCTGAAAAAAGTATTAAAATCTTACTCCTATTTTTTCCATTGTTAAAATCTGAAAAACAAGCATACAAAAGATCTGATTTGTTTATGAGTAGAGATATTAAGTAGAAATGCCATGGTGCGTTTTGGTAATATTCTGCTACGTATTCATCCAGAAACCACTCAAACTTAAAGATTAAGTAAGCAACTAAGGTCGTATTTTGTGACACCAATTAAACATTTTGAGCACTCAAATTTGTTCTTTTGACCAACTTCTATATATGTCAAGCAGCCCACACTCAGCTTTCATAGTAAAATATTTTCTTTCCCACCGAGCTATATATTGTTTGCTTTGCAAACACAAATAGACACCATATTTTTTCTCCTGATTACATTTCACACTCTTTTTGTTTGTATTGATAACCTTGTGGGAACTCAAAAATTAGCCTTCAAATATCACAGTGAATTTAGCAAAATTAGCTGCGACTCCCCCTGCCCTCGGCTAGCCCTCTGGGATTTAAAGAGGAAGAAGGAGCGAGGGCCAAAGATGAAAGTGTCTGGGGATCTCAGTAAAATCAAAAACAAATCTCTGGGAGCGTCTGGGTTAACCCCTTTGGCTGTTGACGGCTTTGAAGTGCTCAGCTGTACAGTTAATTGTCAGAGTCGGGATTAGAGAAAGGTGGTAACAATTTAACCTGGGCAACCAAAGGGACTGAAGGCCACTACTCAGGCCTATCAGGTGTTTGCAGATGTTGTGTGTGCGCCTCAGGAAAAGCGACAGCAAACTCCTGGAGATGAGAGGAAGGCTTAACCGACCCATAATGCTTTGTTTGCTCAAGCCCCCATCACATTGTAATTGGCTGGGAGGGGGAACAGAAGCCAGCTGATTGGACAGCTGGTGCACTTAACTGTTACTATTTTGGATTGTATGCTGGCCCAGTTCTTCACTCTGTTTCCCTTACAATAAAGGCAGGACTGATTTACAGTCTGGAGAAAGATCCTGATGGACAAGATGTTCTGTCACCAAGAAGAACATTGTAAAAGGAGCAGTGACTAGTGTCCATTTGATGCAGGAAGATATATTTTTCCAGATTTCTGACCAAAATTACAGGTTGCTGAACGGACAGACACTGTCTACATTTTCTTCAGCCAGCAAATTCAGTGTTAAAAAATTATTCACTTAGTACCATGGAGGTGAACCCCAAGAAAATTGCATAGTTTTTATTAATTATAATTATTTTTATATGTTCTATTGTATCCACCCACTGTAACTTTGAAGGCCCATAATGAAATCAAAAAGATCATGAAGGGGGGCCTGATCCATCACTGTCCATGTGTTTTGAAGAGCTGATTCACTGGGTGTTTAATGGATGCCTAAATGCTGCAGAGATGCTTGAAGAAACTCCGGTAGTGTCTTCAGTCTACAGTTTGCTGTTGTTGCATCTCTCTTGTGAAGTACTTGCCTCTGGATTATTGTCATAACCTGCTAGATGCTGCCCGAGAACATCGCCTTTGAACTTGCAAACGCAAATGTTACTGTCAAGTCGTATTGAACCTTCCCTCTTTGTCTCTTTCTTTCTGTTTATCCTGATTTTCATGACAGCTGATGTCTCTTTTTTCTGCTGTGGTGTGTTTGAGACTTGCTGGTACTGATCCCAGCTGTCACCTTTGCTTTCTGATCTCTTCAGGTAAAACAGGTCCAATTTGATCCAGACCTGAGTTTGCATTTAGGATAGACGGAAGCTTTTCTCTGTTCTGCCTGTCTTTGTGTATGCTGGTGGATTTCTACCAACTTCACACTGCTCTGTGTGTGTATCAGAATGTTCCTCATCATCATTTAGACTTGGCATCTTTTTTAACTTTCAGTGCAACTGTTTTTATTTCAGTAATAGTTCCTCATGGTAAGAATATGGTTATAAAATACAGATTTTAAAAAAGGCCATACTTAATTGTAATGAACACTGCATGAAGGTCACTTATGCTAAATGCCCGTCCAGCAACCCAACCTCCACCTTTTCAGCACACTAAATCAAGGTCACACCACTCCCTGCATTTGCACTTAACATTGGCATTGGAAATAAATCATGTGCTGCTGAGTTGTTCAATAGAAACATAATTCCCAGAGATACTGCACAGGATTGGAAAACAGTTCCATCGACTGCTCATGATGACAATAAGCTCAGACCTAGTTTCATTTTGCTAATGTGTCCAACTGTTTGATCACATGTCAACTCAACAAACTGTACCAAAACTGCACAGTTTGACTGTGAAGTCTCTCACACAAGTAGACAGTGATCCGTCGACTTCTATGCTTCCACTGTGAGCACACACTTTAACTGTCTGTCTTTTATGGCCATCAGTCCTGGTCCGCATTAACAGTGATGACAGTAGACGTGTGTGGCCATGTTTCCTGCTGCCTAAACGCAGGCTGACAGGCCTTGTAGGTGGTACTGACAGCTGGGTCCTGTATCACTGATCCGGGCTTTGTGTTTAGGCGTTAACGGAAGTAAGGCAGAGTTTTGTTCAAGGCGTCAGAATCTCATGTTTGATTGGCAGACAATGTAGACGGCCACACATGACCCAACCCCCTGCTGGGATGGAGAATAGGCCTTCTGTTCCAAAAACAGTCTGCCGTTTACAGCTACCGCTAGGCCAATGAAGAGGTCCTTAACTAGAAATAAGATGATAGATCGTCAATGTCTTTTCAATACGTTGGCTATTATTCAGTTAGTTTGATCGGATACAGGATGTGGATCCAATATCATGAACACCTGTACAATAAAATATAGCTGCAATAAATATGAACTTTGATGCCTTATCCCTTTACACAACAATGATAAGAAAAAAAGAAAAAACACAAAACACAATAATAGGAACATAAGTAAAATGAAAATATAAACATTTAAAAATATATATTAAATATAGTTTAAAGTTCAAAGCAGTTAAAAGCTGAAAAGTAAGGGGCTCTGTGCCTCACAGTAACAGTTAAAGTCACATTGCATTACAGTGTGATTGAATATTCAAACTAATGATTATCAGTCTCCAGGTCATATTTTCATATTTTGATATTTTTGTATTAGTAATGTAATACTTAATTAATGTAAGTATTTAGTAACTACACACCAGTTCCAAACATATACTACAAACCTTTAAAAAAAAACAGTGGTGACACCGACTATCTCCGTCTCTCCATCTCTTCCCCCTTTGGCTTGAAGAAGCCTGGCACCACGCTAACAGGTTATCATCCTCCACCCGAGCTGTAGGTTAGACATATTAGCCCTCCGTTGCCCACCACAGGCATGTGGTGCCAGTCTAGCTGGATATCAGTACGACACGCTGCCTCACTGGCACCAGAAGGTCCATTTAGCTGAGGCTTTCATCCCCCTCCCTGCCCACCCAACATTATCAGAGCCTTTCTTTCACTTTTTTTTTATCTCCTCTGCACACATCCTTGCTGTATCTCTCTCTCTCTTCCTGTTTATTTCACCTCATTTCATTTTCCTTTTTCGTTTTAAGGTAACGCCTGGAGTCTGTAATCTAAAATTAGGGCACTTCATTGAGAGATGAACTCTTGGTTTTAAGTATAATTATGTCTCTTTCTTGACTTTCCTGATTTAATTATTTTTTTATCTCTTCTTGTTCACCACTGCTTTATTGTTAGGCTGCGTTCAATTGCTTAAAAGGCCAGCTGTGTTTTATTTAAGTTGGGTCTTAAATTCTGCATTAAAAAGTCCCTAAAAGGTAATGTCTTTTTTTATTATTATTTTTATTATTTTAGTAACCATCTTCTTCTGTCTTCTTTGCACATTTTCATATTCGTCCACCTCCAGTCCTACCTTCGTCTTCCTCTCTGACACCATGCATTCTCTCTCTCTTCCTCTCTCCCCCCCTCCTGGGTTCCCTGGTGGGGGTGCTGTTTGTAAAGCATTATAATTTATAACGGAGCAGAGTGGATTTAATTTCAGTGTGCGGGGGCTCGCCAGCAGGGCGCCAGCCTGCAATCAGGGGAATCAGCAGCTCGCACAGGGCCTGCAAACACACACACACACACACACACACACACACACACACACACAGCAGACCCCCACATAGAGCCAGCTAGAATGGAAAGTATTATCAGTGGCCACAAACGGACAGTGTTTCTCGTCACCCAACTCCCTGGATGCTCCCTCCGCAGCCCGGCACCTTCTCAGCTTCACTTTCAGCCCTGCTGCAGCTGCCCTTGCTCTCTCTTCCCCTCTCTGTTCCTCTGTAATTTCTCTGTCTGTGTCTGGCTTACATTATCTGCATCTTCCTCCCCTCCCCTTTCTCTCCCTCTCTTACTCATTGTCTCTCATTACCACTCATTACCTATTTGTTGGGGGTAAGAGGCTTTCTCATCATAGACTGCTGCCTTCTAAAGACGAAAATGAAGGTTCACCAGAAGGTCATATCCAACTATTAGTCCTCCTGTGTCCTTGTCAAATATTTGCCTTTGTCCCTTCCTCTCTCTATCCCGTCTCTTCTGCCTCCGGGGGGGGGGGGGGCTTTTTTCCCCTTCCCTACCCATTTGCCAGTTGCAATTTCCCCTTCATAAATCCTGCTTCTGTGGCAAACTGTGCCAGACGGTGGGATGATCCTTCCTTGCAGAAGGTCAGAGACCGAACAAGAGGAGGAGGGGGAAAAGATAATGTTTCTCTTTAGATAGTCGTTTTGCTTCACATTGGACACAACTGTCAATCTGACAGTGGCCCTGGATGTTAACACGGCAGATAAAAGTTAGCTGATGCTAGCTTGGTGCACATGCAGGAGAGCTGTGACTGAATTCACAGTACTTTGAGTTTTGAAACTGCAATGATGTGTTTGAGTTTATGCAATCTGAAATGACCTCACTTTACACACATACAGAAAAAAACTCCTCCTTCCTTTCACTGTCTGCTGAAAACTCAATCACTGTCAAACAATTACCAAAGGGCAACAAGGGCAGCACTCCATCTGTGAACAAAAACAATCAAGGTGAGGCTCGAATTCACTTAGACATTCTGCTTAGGTTAGGATAAATTTACACCGTTGGCCTCTTTCTGTGAAAATCTTGTGTAAAATGAGTGTGTGTGTGTGTGTGTGTGTGTGTGTGTGGGGTTGTGTGTGTGTGTGTATATATATCTATATATATATATATATATAATATATATATATATATATATATATATATATACATGAGTAAAGTAATCATCCTTTAGCCTCCACCATGATGCTAGCTACATGAGTTAACCTGACCTAACAGATGGACTTTCATTAAGGAACCCACAATTTGCTCCTTGCTACTTGAATTTATGCTCCACACACACACCAGACTGTAATCATTTGGTTCCTATGGTATACCAAACCAAATAAACAACTCCATAAAGGGTTCTTGACAAATCTGTGTCATGTAAACACTCCTGCATGTCGTTATAGTAACACAGAAGAAGTGAACTTCATATTAAGGGTGCAACTGTGCATGCATTTGAAACAGTGTCGGTTAAATACATTTTATATCTAATCTCAAAAGTCAAGTTTCCTAAGAAAGTTTTTTTTTCAGAATGAGCTTCTGATGTGACATTTCTAAAAGGTTCAGTTCCATAAATAGGTGCAATCTGTGAGGTTTATTAGTTTATTAAAATAGACATATATATACATGATTTGATTTAATAAGTTCATTAATAGCAATTTGTTAAAAGTCAGCTCATAATCATTTATTTTAAATAATGTTCATGTAAGTATGATGAGCGGTGAGCAGTGATGTAGGTTACCGTCACTTTAAAGGTCCGGTGTGTGAGATATAGTAGGCTCTATTTTCTTATCTTAGAATGAGACTTTTATATCTACAGATGCTGCAGGTCCTCTTCCACAGAGTCCACCATGTTTCTACAGTAGCCAAGACCAGACAAACTAGACACGGCCCCGCTATGGGGCCTTTAGTGCTTTTTATAGCCACTGTAGTTTCACCTTGACTCTAGAAAGAAAAGGGTGAAGTTGAGGGAGTTTGAAGTCAGCAACTACAAGGTCTATCTAATAGGTCAAATATGTTTCTTGTGCTGAGGTGAATTTGTAAAGGTGTTGTTTTCTTTACTTTTCTTTCTTAACCATAATACAGTTCATCCGCTCAGCTTCAGCCCCCCACACCGCCTCATACATCCTTTAAATTTTGGGGTTCTTCCTCTGTTATCTTACTTTGGGAGATATATTTCAGAAATCATCATGGATAAATGGATAAAGCATCAATTAAAAAACAAAAAAAAAAAAAAAAAAAAGGAAAATTCAATTGCATGCTTTTACTAAAATGATCACATGCTGCTTGTCCACTTGTGCAGGTGCCAGCTGTATAACTTGTTTTGCAGTGCCACACATCACTAAATCTCACCTCATCTTGCTCGTATTAGTTTTTGTTGCGTTGCCGCCGTGCTTAATCCTCTGGGATGCAGATAGTTCTAATCTGAGGCCTCAGCCACTGTGTTGTTCTGTTCCTGCTGTTATATTAGGATGATTGGGCATCTGCTGCGGAGGTGCTAAGCTGGGAACAGTCCAATCTCCAATAGGAACTGTGTCTGACGCAGCAGCACTATTGTTCCACAGTGTGTGTGTGCATGGTGTAGATACAGTCTGATATAATGACAACCAGGGTTGGGTTATGATCAGAAACTTGGAATAGTGAATGCAGGAGCTAAAAAAAAATTGCTTGCAAAAGTTTAGTGTGATTGAGCATTTCGTGCCTGGTGCACATGTGTATTATTACTGTTCACTATTGGGAACTCAGCACCATCTTTCTCCATTTAGTATAATTAATACCCTGCCTTTCCACTCTTCTTGGATTTGCTCGCCTTTATCTAACCCCAACTAACGACTACAAGAAATGCTTTATGAGCTCAGAAGAATAACATACAAGCACAACACACACACACACACACACACACACACACACACACACACATGCTTCATAAGGTTCGGCATCAAAAAGCCACAATTAGCTCATTTATATTCGCTGGACATTTCTGAACCACATGAATTGGACAGGAAGCAGGTCATTTCTCTTCCTGTTACATGCTCCAGCAGCACAAGTTCAGAGGAAGGGCTCATCTCATAAAGGCTCCAACACGAGCCCCCTTTTATATGTGGAGATCTGACCCCACACCCCAACACTCACCCCGCCTGTACAAAATAAAACAGGGCGCTGTGGATTACTCACTTGTGTGTCAGGCAGGTTATAGGTAAAATAGAATTTCTCAGCTCATTGATGATTCATGATCAAAGAAAAAACACAAAGAATGATAAAATCACAGTTTAGAAGCTGTGGATTTAAATGTGGTGTACTTTTTCATGAAATATGATGATTTGGTTATTTGATTTGTCTCAGCTCTTCATCTCTTTCCTCTCACCACTAACTGCTACCAAAATAAAGACAGACATGTCAACAAAAGAAACTTATTTTCTCATTTATCTCCAGTTGCTGGCCATGCAGATAGTTTCAGATTTGATTTTTATTATTATAAAAAATGTTTTTCCAAAAAAATCTGCCTGCCCACAAAACACACTATGTACAGTTTATTTAGGGACATACTTCTCAAGCAAACAAGCTTGCCTGATTAAAACAATGTGCACGTCGATTAAATCAGGGTGAACTCCAAGTATCTGAAACCCTGCTCAAGAACTATGTAAGTGAGCTGTTTTATTGTCCTGTAAATGTCTGATCTCTAACCCTACCTCATACAAGGAATAACACGGACACGTTATATGTATTGTACATGTTACATATTGCACAGGTGTTTCTGTTATTAAGTCCACCCTGAGTATTAAGAGGTCAGTCATCTCACTCTGGATAATCCTAGTGATTACAGCTATCTGTACCATATCTTAATACATTTTCATCATGACTTCATGATGAAAATGTATTGTATGTATGTACTGTATGCTAAGTGTTATCATGGAGCACCATGACATCAGCATTTTAACATAGGGTTTCAAATGAAGGAAAGTTTCCGGTGAATAGTCTCTGTGTGCTCTGGGCTCTAAAGTGTGGTCCAGGTACAGAAATCACCTGTGCAGGTAGGGGGCGTGGCCTCAACAGCCCTGCAGTAAGCAGTGCAATGTGCATGTGATTGAGAAATAGCAGCTATTCAAGTGTACTGTACCTGTGTCTGGTTGTTTTAGTCAAGATTATGCTAAAATATATTTTCCCCAACTATACTCAAGTTCCCTTTTAAGGGCCAACCTGGTTTATTCCCATAAATCCCTCTTAATTCCCATAAATTCATCTTAATTCCCATGGGAAGTTTCCAACTTCAACAACATCCTGGAATTTTGCAACCCTAATGAAGGCTGCCTAAAGGTGTGCCAGTTGCAGGGTCCTGCATGCATGCTGATGAAGTTGAATGGAATTGTCTCATCATTCATGGTATCAGTCAGTCACTTGTTGACTTCTGTCTTTGCACAGTGGTCTCTGTTTCCCCAAAATGACACACTGTTTGGTTTTTAAGTTGCTCCCAAGCCATGCTCCTTTTTTTTACTGGAGTGATTCGTTAATGTGGGAGACGCTCTCCTCCAGTCATATTTGTTTATTCTGATAAACCTGAGTGTCGCCGGGCAGACTGTGCCTGCCAAAATCACTTCTCTGCCAATGGAAATAAACCTAATGACCTTGCTTGCCTTGCCAACTTCTAAAGACACTGAGTGTGTGTGTGTGTGTGCGTGTGCGTGTGTGTGTGTGTGTGTGTGTCACACTAATGGCTACAGAGTTGTAGTTGTTTCATTTAGGTCAGAGTTATGAAGTGTTATGGAGCCCTTTTAGGTTTTAACCTCCCTTGGCAGCAGTTAAGATCTATATTACAAAGGTTAGGAGGCTTTACAGTCGCTCATTTTTGCTTTTCTTTTTTCATCATGTACATGCATGTACACACACAACCACACACACTCCAATGAAGCTGTACTGGCCGTGGCCTTTATACATGAGCTATACTCAAATTTAATCAAAAGTCCTAATGGGTTCTGTGTGGGACGTTCCCTTCTACTTGTGTGTGTGTGTGTTTGTGTGTAGGCAGGCCAAAGGGGGCCTTAGAGGCAGCAGTGGTTGATTGGAGGGCACATGTGTGATGTGGCTGAGAGATCAAACACACACTCTTGATGAATGTGAGAGCAGAGGGCCAGCACTCCTTTTCTCCGCTTCTGATCAAGGTTGGGGTGTTCCCGGTTCATTACACACACACACACACACACACACACACACACACACACACACACACACACACAAACACAGTCCTGTTATAGAGTCAGTCATTGATGGTAAGAATACTGGTGAAGCACATTTATATTTCACCACTTATCTACATTTCTGTTTAATGCGTGTGTGTGTGTGTGTGTGTGTGTGTGTGTGTGTGTGTATTATGTGGGGGGGGGGGGGGGTGGGTGCCAGTAATGAGGTCAATCTCCTGTGTGGAGCTAAAACCTCTGTGTGTCTTTATCTCTGTTACACGGGCAGAGGATTATTCTCATCACTCTCAACACCACTTTCACTCTTAGCACTCTGCACACATTCTGCTTCTTCTGTTCTATTGACATGCAGCTGAAGTCAGTAAATTACTACTGGTTGATGTTAATTCACTTTTTTTTTTATCAAAGTTGTAGAATATCTGATGGTTCTATTGGTTGGACATGAAGGACAATGTTGAAGTTGATGTTGTCTAAAATGTGTGCTCCACACATCAAAAATGACCACCAGGCCGAGGAGTAGTAATATACAACAGAAAGCAGAGGCAAAATTAAAATCACACACCTGGAGAAGGTGAAAGATCTACTCCTTTGAATCTGAAACAAATCATCTGCAGAGAGTTTATTAGACTTGTCTCTGCAGTGCAAAGCAACACAAGTAAACTGTTAAACCACCTGAAAGAACAAAACAAACTACAGCAGAGAATGAAGGCCAAGAAGAGGCAATGTCCTCATTCAGGGTCCTAGTAATTTGAGGATAGGAGCCCTTCCTGAGCCTCTTGGGGTTGCCTGGTGTATCTGGAACTTTCTGGTGTGCATCCTTAACCATTCTCCAAGCATTATTTTTGGAGCATATGAAGTAGATGGCTTCTAGGCACGGTAGAGCGCCACCTAGCACTCAGATGAACAAACAGATCTTTGCACGGTCATGTGTGTGCTGTTTCCCTACCAGACACTTATGTTTCCCATCAGGATCCTCTTGATGATGCAGAAGTGGAAATTCCAATCTAAAATGATGTGCACACAATGACCTTTACTTTTATGGAGCTTAATCAAATGTATCAAACATTCACTAGAGAAAAAGAAAGAAAGAAATGAATCATTTACCTCCAGAAGTTCAGACTTTATTCATGTGGTATTTGTGTGGTTCACAGTTAAGTTATTTGAATACCACACCTCCTCCTATCTTTGCTGCATATGTTAATACAGTACATGCATTACTGGCTTCATTGATAACTACAACCAATGCAAATGTTACTCTTCGGCCATTGAATTTATATCTTTACACACAATATGTGTCTGCGTGTGTTTGTGTCCTCCAGCTGTCTGGGAAAGATTCTGCCTGTATGGTGTCTCTTTACACGCAGCACAATCAGTGGATGTTCCTGTTGAACCAGTATACAGCCTCTTAGTGCTCATTCAATCACCGGGCAAAATGTCTAGTGATTGACACCTCCATCCTGATTTGAAAATAAATGTTGGATTGAGAGAGATTAATCAGTTCTGACACATAGGAAAAGTTCAGTGGAGGTCATTGGGTAATAACAAGCAGCCTCGTCAAGTGAAGCGTTGGGATCTTCCACATGCTCCGTGTGTTTCTATAAGGCACGGATCCATACACACTTACGGGTACTCTATTAAGGCCAATGAGCTGGTTGTCTAAACGTTTCTCCTATCTAGAGTGCAGGGTTGTTTTGGTTGATGCTCTGCTTGTACTTCTGTACATGCCCATGTGCACCTTCTTTGTTGTACACACACATATACACGTGTCTGTCTCTCCATGCAGTCTGTTTCACCATAATTGCTAACACCCCCCTGCCCTCTGTTCACTTCACACATGACGTGGCCCACCTTTTCACCCATCTGTCGGAACTACTGTGTGAGTGTGCGTATGTATGCATGCACTGTGAGCTGTCATGCGAGGCCGGAGCAGCGTTGATCAACGGGCCAAGCTGATGGCATATGGCCATGTCCTGGGGTGCTGTGGCATGTAGGAATGCAGGATAGCAAACCGAACGGACAGGAGCTCGTACACATGGCTGTACGGATACTGATGTGCCAACATTGCATATGCAACTCATCAAGTGGAGTTCTGAGCATGCGTTTCTCTCTTTCTCTGCCTCCTCCACCCTCCACACTTCTATCATTGGTACCAACACCACAGTCACATCTCAGTACAAAGCGTGGGAGGAGTTGTCTGTTCAATATGTAAATCGGTTCTTGATTTCGCAACGGCGCCTCCTGCTATCAGGTAGGCTGCACAGTGTCAGTGTGACAGACACAAAAACTAGTCTGCTTGTTCTCACTCCTGACACAAACCAAGTTGAATAAGGTGTCAGGCTTCAGGATTCAAGCAGGTCCACAGCAAAATAAGAAAATGTTTCATTTATGTCAGTACTGGTTGTAGAGACTGGATGAAAGTTTATGCCCTCGTCCACATTTGTACGATTCATTGTGCTGAGACTCTTGGAAGCAGGTCTGGGAGGCAGTTGCATGCAGCCAAGGGGAGTGTGTAAGGCTGTGAACACAGGCTTTCAAGCAGCCATTCAGAACTGGAGGAAACCCTTTTTCCTTTAGATGTGGTACGATGACATGATGTACATACTAATTTGTTTGAAGCATTCTGCCGTTCCCCTTTGGGATTGATAAAGTGCTCCCTCTATCTATCTGTCTACAAGTTTTGGCATCACCACTTCAAACTCTTCACATGCAGCATGCAGAGTACAACGCTAAATTAACACAGATGTCTTTTTGTGCATCCCCTGAATAGAATGTAGGATCTGTGCTCTAATGTGCGTCAGTGTGAGGATCCATGCTATGAAACACACCAAACACAGTCCTTCGCTTTCCCCTCATTATTTATTCATATAGACTGATTGAATGACTCTATGGTGTGTGTTTTCCCACAGTATATGGATGCTGAGACTTTATCTAATGGACTGGATGTATGATGCATTTCAGTCTGTGCTGGTGATAGCCACCTCCATCTTGTCTGCTTTCTATGTTCTCTACAAATTTCAAAGACCGTTGTCTTATGCAGGGATCAAACATGCACCAAGTTCTATAGAGAATTATGCAACCGAAGGCCCGTTCTTTGCAGGGTGCCATGCCAAGGTGTAAGACTACACACCTCAGTGAAATCTAAGAACTGCTCACTGCTGATTCAACACAACCAGTAGGGTGAACAGTGCCACAAACACTGTAACAAACCAATGGGCAAGTTAATGATGACCCAACCTGGACATTCTGTCACTAATAGATTGTCTAATGGACAGAAGTATTTATAACCAGGGCAACAACCATCACTAATGCCAACTGCTGTCACTTTTACTATGGTGTCAATTCTTGTTGACCAGGGGATGGGACCAACTGTTAGTGATTAGTGTTCATACAAGTATTAGTATACATCTACACTATAAATTTAGAGCTGCAGTCAATAAGTCGATTAGTTGTCAGCTTTAGGTGAATTGCCAACAAATTTTTCATAATCGATGAATCGCTTTGAGGTGTCCACAGTCTCTGAAATCAGCATCTGGATTCTCATCTGAATATCTTTGGATTGCGGGGAAAACATTTGACGATGTGACCATCACAGTGATTTCACAGTGACATTTCCCACCATTTTCTGAATGAAACTTCTCATCAATTGATCGAGGAAAAAGATTGACAGATAAAACGATAATGATAATTATTAGTTGCAGCCCTACATACATCCGATAAAATCTCTGTAGCGTTGTGCTAACTTGTGATATTATTTTGAGTGTTTGTCCGTCCTTTCTCGTTCTCTTCAGGACACTAGTTAATTCAGTACAGTTATACAATACAGTTAATCCAGATGTAGGAGGAAACAATCAGAGTTGATGAAGCAAATTACGGCCAGTTTAGCATTTAAACATGTTATGGAAAACTCAGCCGTGCAAGGGTTTTTTTTTTTTTCAATTGTTTATTGAAAATAATGTTTCATCTGGACACCTTCTGTTGATTGCTAGCTGAACTTTGAATGATGATAACACAAAGATATGTCATAATGGAATATTTTTCACATTTCACTGACCAACACATTGAACTCCAGATATCTCAGCTGTTTTCCAACTCCCTATTATTTGATTTTACATCTGTTTAATAAATTACTGTTTTATTTTTGTTTTATTCATTTTCTGCCTCAGCAGCAGCAGTGATTCATTTCCTCTAACCTAATGCAGATTGCTGGTCCAGATTTTAATCCAGTGATTTTACAATAGCAGTATTATAATGACGCTTACAAAGGGATAGAATGTGAGAGTGAGTAAAATGCGGACCAGTGGCATGGCAAGCAATAAAGACTTAACCCGTGCTCCTCTGTGTTGTGGATTAAATATAGCCTGTTTGTTACAAGCTGGGTTTGGGGATAGAGGATTACGTGGTCCCTCACCTCTACAAGAACAGCTCTGGGATTGTTATGTGATCGAGCCGATGCATTAGGACCTGGTACTTATCATGCTGCTCACAGTTAGAGCACAGAGAATGTGATCACTAAACTTGTTCACTTTACCTTCTCTTTAATTGGGATTTCAGGAAGGTTCAGAGTGGACGAAGGCCTAACAAAGACGTCCCAGTCTGATTTGCACATATCCTCTGTCATGGTGTGTATAGAAACAGGTTTTCTATAGACGAGTGACAGCAAGTGGCCCAAGGCTGATAAACCTTCAGACAGACTGGGAAAAAAATGTTTTTTCTTCAGTGCCTGAGGGAAACATTTATCCATAAGATATTGTACAAAATATGTAGTGTCCATCAATGACAGTATAAAGAATGGACAGAGCCAAAAATATGTATGTGCCGCTGGCTGCTGCCATGTTTGTTGTACCACTTCTCCTGCCTCCCGTCTAATCTAAATATCAGAAAAGATGAGCATCATCAGCAGACCTGAGGTGGCCCGAATGACGCCTGGGTGTTCTAATAAGCCGTCTGTAATGGCACATACCCGTCAATCAAGCAGTCATACTGTTAATTATACACAACTTGAAACCTTAATATCATCTGAACGGGTGAGATCAAATAAATTCACCCCTTCACAGTTGTCATGGACGGGGAAATTAGCTGCCTGAATGGTTTTGGCTTCATTTCTCAAATCCACCTACAGATACTCATCAATTATTTGAAAAAAATCAACTTCTTAGCTTAAGGTTTGGCACAAAAACATGACAGACAAAGAGAAACAGTTGAAATGTTTCTTCAGTAAACTGTAGGCCGACTATCCAAATAAAGAGTTACCCGACCTTTTGATGAATCATCTTTTTTTAGAACATGTCATTACTAACACTGTGCCGCATGACTGTGAATCATATGAATCTTTCACAGCCAGCAGACACACAACAATGACGTGTGAGTTCTCCCCGCATGCCTTTGTACCTTGAGCAGCGATGACATGCTGAGATCAAAGAGGAAAAACAGTATTACATATTCTCCTTTTAATAATTAACTGTTACTACTCTTTCACTTTACTTCCATTTACATGATTCATTTCTGACACTGGACCGTCTGCCTTCCAAAGCTGAGGAAGATAGATGAGCGTCATATGCATAAACAGTGTACCAGAAAACATGGCTCACTGTAATTGTGGAGAGGAGTGATGAGTGACCGAAGGACAGATGCTGTCTTCACTGCACTGTGTTGCACTATTTTGTTCCTGTCCCAAGAGGCATCGTGGGCATGGAAGTTGTTTGTGTCATTATTTGTTCAAGAACACGAGGCATGGGAAATATTTTGTTTCTAGAATCAGATGAACTTGCACAAATTTAAAAGTGGAGAGAGTGGCAATGTTTGACTTTACCTTCACCTTTTGCTTTACCTCAAACTCAGTAAAGCTAATCTCAAGTAAACATTAGTGTCAACCCTGCAGGTTAAATTGATACATAATCTAAATCTCTCTACATATCGAGAGGTGATAAATCTCTAAAATGACATGTGTAGGTTGATTTCAAGTTCCAGTGTGTAGTATTTAGTTGCATATAGTGGTGTAATTGCTGCATTGCAATCTCCTCACATCACCTTCACCTTCCTAGTCTAAATGAGAACACTTGAGAGGTTCTGTCTAGAGTCAGGATTTAGTTTCTGTTCTGGGCTACTGTAGAAACATGTTTTTTTAAAAATGGCCACCAGCATGAAAGAGGACCCGCTCCCACTGTGAATATACAGTTACATTTTTTAAGTAACAAAAATAATAATATTCAGATTTTCAGGTTATTATACATGTATGAAAACATAGTTTTCTAGTATGTCACAGTGGCTGCTGATGCTCTTATCTGGAAAGTGAATTATAATTATCAATGAGTTTATCGTTCTACTCACGTGTCCGTCAGAGTCCTCTACGGTCTTCTCTAGTTGCGACTGACCGAGTTTTTGTACCTGCCAGATTTGCGTCATTCTGAGTTGATATAGAAACAGGTTTGTAAGCATCCGAATTTTAACACTGTGTGTTGATCAGTCAAATAATGAGTCAGAATTACTGGAAGACGATGGGTCAGGCAGAGATCATTTTATTGGAGGAGAATTCTGTTATAATAATGTTTTTCATGGCAGCTCTGAGTCATGGCGACTTGCCTCGGCTTTATGACGGTGTGCTCCGTGTGTAGGCCTACTTCTTATTAGCAAGGTGCAGTGTGTGTGCGTGTTATGTCGGTGTTCACGTCTGTAGGACGCAACTGTGTTCTTTGGCTCTCTCCTGTGCAGAAACAAAGGGAACGTGTGCATGTGTGTCTGCATTCGTGTCTGATGTTGTCTTTAACAGTTTTCCTCTGAAGCCTTGTCAGACATGCCATACTAAACACACACACACACTCACAGAGCCTCAGAGCCATTGTTTCTCACACAGCAGGGCACAGGGTCGATTGCCAGTTGTGGAGCATTATCAGCCTCCCTGTGTTAGCTGGTGTGTGTGCCTGTGTGTGTATGTGTGTTTTTGTGCAGACATGTTCTCAGCTGAGGGAGCTGGTTCACGGGCCGGTCAGAGCCGCCTTATTTCCTTTTAATTGACTTAAGATGGGCAAACAAGACCTCAGCAAGCACACGGTACCCATTACACTCACACACAAGAAACACACAAAGCCAAGATGCACACTAATGAAGCACACGTACTGACACACACACATACACACACACACACAGCCACAATTGCTCCTGCGTGTGTTAGCTACTTTACAGTTCCATCAGACTAAATGAGGGGGTTGTGTTTTCCCAGTCAGCACTGCTGCTTCCAGCCGCCTGCAGCTCTGCTACAACTCATTCAAGAGTAGTAATATTTTTATTCACCTTGCTGCATAATGTGTGCCACGGTTTAGTTACGTGTGCCCCGAGCCAACCACATGATTAGAGAGGAGACAGCTTGCAAGCTCTCTGACGTCCCGTTCACACATGGGATTCTTTTGGCTGTGTTCTTTTGGCATTAACACTTCGCCCACCACTAATAATTCCACGTTGACTCCTTTCACACATGACAGTTCTGCTCCGAGGTCAGCAAAGCAACAAGTTTGAAAATGACATAAAGGAAGAAAAGCATTCTTGCTTGCTCGCAGTCAATGACCGGCTGAACATTTATCTACGTGGCTTGACTTCTGACCTCCACAAGTCACTAGTAGTAGTTTCAAGCACCCTGTGAACCCGAAGATATTGTTTCCCACAGGTGAATCTCTTATTATATATTAATATAGAACTCTGTAGCCTATGTTACACATAAAATGTGACAGCTTACTAACTCTTGGCTGATAATAAATTGAAATGTGTGTTTGTACCATTCATGTAGAATGGGATGTCTTCATTTTCAGTTTATGTTGTTTGTCGTTGCTTGGACGTGCACTGTAAAGCTCACCTGACATAGGAAGAACATTTATTCTCTCACATTCAGTTGTCTGAGTGTTTCTATTTCTGAAGAATTTCTTATGAATTACTTTTTCAGAAGAACATGGTGCTGCCATGTAAAAATGTTAACATCCTTTAGAATCGGAATACAATAGAAAGAGAAGAGACTTAGACATCCTTATCTTGTGAACATGGAGTCTTCCAATGAGAACCTAATGTACACAGTTTCTTGTTAGACTAGTTCCTAATCCCAAATTTTGTTCAAGATCTATAAAGAAGATGGATACTGCACTCCCCCGAAACACCCATAATGTTTAAACTCGGTCCCAGGGTGAACAGGACCTGGTTCAGTAATGGGGGTAAGGACTTGGTTCAGGATCAGATTCAGTACCTAGTTCCTTCTGCTGTAGGACAATCAGAGAATCGCTTTTTACAAACCACTAGCCATCAGCATCTTCAGGTGGCTCATTGTAGCTACTTGCACGTCCAATCTGTGCTTTGATGAGCTGCATGCCTCACTCACTCATCCACCCTCACCAACCGTGGATATGCATGCTGAAGAAGAACAAGTATGCTAACAAAAACGACACACACACACACACACACACACACTGTATGTATCACCAGCAGAAATTTAAAACCCGACTTTTTTCTTTTTTATTTCCTGTTTGTCTCCTGCAGGTTTTTCCTAAAAAAAGAAGCTCCTCGCTCTGCAAATGACCATTTCAATTATTTTCTGTTTTCCTCATGAGCATGCCTATCATTTCCATTGCCCCTTCATCCATCCATCCATCCATCCATCCATTAATTGACTCGTCCTTCCCTCTCTCCCTCACTACCCAATCATTGTTTTATCATTGGTGTGAGAGAGAGAAGAGGACAGGCGAGAGGAGGAGGAGGAGGAGGAGGAGGAGGAGAGGAAGAGAGGAAGATGGCCAGCTTTCTACTTGTCTGTCTTTATGTTTGTCTGTCTCATTTTTGTCCAGGTGTGGCCTTGTACAAATTGGCCACTCTGGGTCTTTTCATAAAAATATGTAACTAACCTCTAACTATTTGAAAGTATTCTACAAGAAAAAAAAAAAATTAAGCCGCAAAGAAAATCCAATGAAAAGATTGAATGAGCAGCACATTATCAAGGCCATGAGGTAGTTCTTTCAACTGACAACTGGCATGATTAATGTCATGACAGTAACTTTGACAGAAGGTACAATTCTTAAATGGATGACATTCCCACTACAGCCTCACTTTGTCGTTAGTCTACAGTCTAGACTCAAACTTGGCAGTGGGAGGCGGACATGGCATCCTTTGGTGCATCACCAAGTATACACTGACAGCTCATAGGTTGCTGTTGGTTTCAGTTTGCCTAAGGTAACGTGTGAACACAAACAGAAACTCAACTTGCGATGGATCGTAATTATTCACTGTCCATGAGTCTAGACAAAAGGAGTTCCCCACAGTTCCACAGCATGCCAGCTTTCACGCACTGATGTTTCCTCACTCAGTCATCTGGAACCTGAACAGGACATTGATCATTCAGTAAATTGACTTGTATGTACTTGTTTTCTTTTCCGGTCTACTAACTACTCAAAGACACTTGTCACATTAACCCATTCACACATTTATACACTGATGACAGCAGCTGCCACGCAATGTACCAACTAAACACTGACACACCAACGTCACAGCCATCAGGAGCAATTTGTCATAGACACATGGTGAGCCGGGAATTAAACCAGCAACCCTCAGACTCTACCATCAAAGCCAAAACTGACAAAATGTTTCAAAGACAGAACCTTTACTATTTGAGTTCTATTTATTTCCAGCATTATTTTTAATTCATTGTGAACAGCGAATTAACATTTTTCTGAATTGGCCTCAATAAATACAAAACTACAGTTTTTACATGCAACTACAGAGCTCTTTGTTTAGCAGATCTCAATATCCTTTAAGGATTATACATTTAACTGACCCAGACAATATTTAGTGAGGTGGAATTAATTATTAGGCTTACAGAATTGACCATATTTTTATTTTTGCAGAATGATTAGACCTGAAACAAGGTCCATAGATTAATACAAATAAAATCTGCTCATTTTTTGACTCACCGTTATCTTCAACTTTACAAATAGTAGTACACATCCTGGGTTTTTTCTAAGATTCTGGAACCAGTACCTCTGGCAACAACCACTAAACCACATGCAAAGTCATTTCAGACATCTTGCCCATTCAGATTTTTAGTCAAACAATAACTGAACCTGTTGACCTGGTCTGTATATTCTGAGTTGCAGCCAAGTAATTCACTGTTGGAAGAAGCTTTCTGTTGGCATTAACAAGCAGGTTAACCTGTGTGTGGGGCGGTGGCCACTGAGTCTGTGTAAGTCCTGAGGAAGGTGATTGATAAGTCATTCAAAGTGCCATGGTAAGAAAAATATGATGTGGCCTTAGTGTGTGAGCTAGCAGTTACACAGCCCTCCTGGCCTTCAGCTGACAACAGAGACTGGGGTAAAGTACACTGGGCTCAGCTGTCTCTTGTATCACGGTACAGTTTTTCTATGGAGCAACTCACACATACACATACTCAGCAGCGTTTGCCCTTCAGGCAGAGAATAAAGCACGTATTATAGAGAACATCCAGCTCAGGATGAGATGGAAAGAGGGGTCGCATTAAGAGGGAGGATGTACACATGGTGGTGTCATTATGGGCCTTCTGCAGTGTTTCCTTATTGTTCTCTTCAAACTGCCCATTTTAATATGCATACAGTACCACTTTCCTGTTCAGTGATAAGACTGGAAATTTCCCAGCAGATTGTCTGCTCATGCTGACGTCACACATATACTTTACAGCATGTTGAGTGATAGAAGTTCCCACATGCTAGTGTGCTACCATGAAGTTATAACACGCTAGCAGGAAATACTCAGTACTAAGTAGCTGGCAATTACATGGATGACCGCACAGCTATAGCCTCAGATTTCATATTCAGATGTAGTAAACCATCACACCGTTGACAGAAGTATCAGTGATGGTTTATACGTCAACCAATAAGAAACAAGAACTATTTTTTGTTGTGCCTTTTTTCCATGGCGAAGATGAAATTACGAAGGATAAAAATGACTCTGCTTAATACATTTGATTCTACCTGTGTGATTATATATGAAAATTAAAATGGACTTGAACTTGGAAGTATTTTCATCAAAATCTAAACTAGCTGACACCGACTTCATCGTGTCATGTTTTTTATCATTCAGTATTATTATGGGTTGCAATATGATGAATGATGAAAAATGTATTTGAGTCTCATTTGTCTTATCGCAACTTTAAACCTGCACTAATATTTTGATATTATCAATGCATTAAATAACTGGACTCTATTCGACTTGACTGAACATTTAAGTGTCTTTCAGCTCATTGTTTTGGTTCACGTATGTGTGAAACGTGTCCAGCCTTAGCCAACTGCTGTTTTCTGCCAAAAATATCTGACTGACCAACTTTGAAAAAGTGCAAGATTAATGTATTGAACATGAGGTGTATCATTCTTCAAGTTTTACATCGATTTAGATATAGATGAACATTCACACCAGATGACTGTCCTTGTAGTTTACAAACCTAACATTTTAAACCTCAGCATTTTTGCTGTGTTAGTAATATATGTTCTGATGAAGGTCAAAAGGTTTGAGATGTTATTTTTTAAACAGAAATTTTAAAAGAAATTGTTCATTTGACTTTTTGAGGCGCTGCATGCTCCCAGCTCTCATGTAAATGTTAGCATGGAGCCTTCTCTCACTTTTTTTTTATTTTATTTTTTTTTATTACAGACTATGGTTTTTATCACAAAGTGGAAGAGCTAACCAACTTGACAATTTTTAGTAACTATCAATAACCTCAATTTGTTATTGTGCATACGTGTCAAATAAAATTATCCTCAGTACAGTGCTTTGAGGTCTAGTTTGATGGATTACAATAACCAATAACTGTATCATGTCTGTAATAACCAGTTAAAACCCTTAAAGTTATATTTCTGTGTATATGTATAAAACCTGCTGTCACATGTAAATACGCTGTATGCTATTTGTATTGTGCTCAGTGAAAGTTCCTGTCTCCATTCTGCATTAAACCGTGTATGTTTTACCTTAAGCTGGGAGTTTTTTAAATGTGTGCCTGGGCTCACATGCATACAGCCACCCACACTACACCATCTTTTCTCAATTCCAGCTCATTTGAGCATTACGCCGAACTTGTGTGTTGTGTGTGTGAGGACAAAGGACAACCTCACATCATGTTGGCCCCTGGCGCAGTGTGTTTGTGTGACAGCGTCCACACGATCAGAGCCAAGAATGGTGTTTGTGTGCATGTGTGTTTTGTATTATTTATACATATGGATGAAGGAGTGTTTGAAAGAGGGGGGTCTTTGGGGTCTTTGTTTAGACTAAATAAATAACTGGTTGTGGGATGTACACACACACGCTCGTTTTTAAATTTCCATTTATTTCATATGGTATGTTTTGAATTTTTTATCATATATTTACATAATACAAATTTTGACTTTATTTTCATTGCTTCAAGTATTCCTCAGCTGCTGGCCTTCACATGCTCTGCTAGCATTATATTATGTCTGCTGTAGTTTTCATTCTTACCTCTCCGTACTCAACAGAATTTTTTATAATCCTACCCTTTGATAGTTTAAAGCTTCACTGAGCAAAATCCCAAACATTTTCCAAAAAAGTAAATGAATGCTCCATGTCTGCATCCAAGTTAGAGGCTAAGACAAAGACAGTTTATCTCCTCACATCTCTTAAAGATCCAGTGTGTAAGAATTGTTGGACTCTATTCAACTATGTTTTTATTAGTGAGTTATCACCTGAAAATAAGAACTGCTATGTCTTGGCTACTTTAGATTAAATCTGAATCTAATCTATTTCAGTACATACAGTATACTGCAATTTTGCAATGCTGGGGTTGCAAAGTTCTGGGAATTTTCAAAGTTGGAAACTTTCCATGGGAATTAACAGGAATTTATGGGAATAAACCAGGAATATACACATTTTAAATTGGCCCTTAACAGGGAACTTGTAAGGAAATATAGTTGTTGAAAATATATTTTAGCATAATCTTGACTAAAACAACCAGACACAGGTACAGTACACTTGAATATCTGCTATTCCTCAATCACATGCACATTGCACTGCTTACTGCAGGGCTGTTGAGGCCACGCCCCCTACCTGCACAGGTGATTTCTGTACCTGGACCACACTTTAGAGCCCAGAGCACACAGAGACTATAGAAGACACACATTTGCGCTCATGGACTACATAATATTGTTAAATAAAATTAAAACTTGATAAAGATCTACTTTCAAATAAATTTTTAAATTTCATTGTTTTATTTTGCATGTCTGTTTCTGACAAAACAAAATGTTTAGATTTATGTTTGGATATGATACAGTTTGTTTAAATTACCCCCAATTTACAGTTAATTCCTATAAATTTCAATAATTCCCAAGGTTTCCAATTTGGAATATTTCCAAAATTCCCTAGCTTAACTTTCCATGGAAAGTTTCCAGACAATTCCTGTAAATTTACCAGAAAATGTCCACCCCTTTTACAACCTAAACACTGAGTCTAGATGGAGCCTTTTGTGTTTTCTGCATGTTTTGTGGCTGCTGTAGTTTCTTTGTACTCGGAAAGAAAGTGTCAGATGCGGCAGTCAGCAATGATGCCACTATATCCCTTAAAGAAGACCATCCAACTTTACCTCTGACAGTAGGAGCCACTAAGTATGATGTTTAATAATGCAGATTTAGTCTAGATATTAAGATACTGATTTAATTTTGGCATTAATGAGCATCATTCATATCTTGGAGGCCTCATACCCTGATCCCTGCAGACACCCTGTGTCCCCGACTTCACATTTCATTGTGTACAAGTTGGCATTGCACTCCTCTCCCAGTTTGAGCCATTACTCTCCACTTTGTAATCAGCTCCAACAATTATAACCTCACAGCGCGCCTCTGATTACTGTCCTAGTGTATTTTGGACTGTTCTGGGAATTCAGAAAAAAAAAAACTGATACTGGTCCCAGCAGAACTGTAGGTTACACACATTTACAATAACCCTGTCTGTGTGTGTTTGTGTGTGGGTTGCTGTTCGTTTGAAGTGCTCATTCCCCCCAAATTACAGTGCTGCCAAAATGAAGTATTACCATGCGATTCCAAAGCAGACCAGTACAAAGAGTGAGCAGTTCTGTGCGTGTATGTGTGTGTTTGGTGTGGAGGTGTGTGCTGGACACTTGAGGTGAAAGTTCAAATGGTATGCCCAAGCTAAAAGCATCTGCCCAGCCAAAGTGTGTGTGCGTGTGTGTGTATTCTTGTGTGTGTTTGCATGTGTCATATTTAGAAAACAGCTTTTGTGTGTGATGCAGCCCCCCTGTGCCGAGGCCAGTGTTAGTGTGTGTAACAATGCGTATGACTTAAAGAAAGGCAGTAGCGTGAGTGGCCTCCCAGTTGTGTTTCTAAATGTGTGGTTCCGTCAACCAGCTGCAAGAAAGCTCAGTTTGAGCTCACACACACACACATACATAATACACTCTCAGAGGTGCGGGCGTCTTTGGCTGCAGGCTGTGCTGGCCTCACCTACGGCCTCCCTGGCCTGCTGAATGTTGCATGAGTCCTGGCCGCCTCATACATAGTACATTAGCACAAACATGCCATCCGATGATATACATACTGCATTGGCACCTGTACACGCCTTCACTAACAAGCATCCAATCCATTTTTCATCAACACATACAGTGGGACGTCTGTTTGAGGACAGAAAAGTAGGAGGCGGTGCGTGGTGGTGGGAGAAGGTGTGCGTTTTTGCTTTTGTTTGTGTGTTGGTTGGAGATGGCGGATCCTGTCTTTTGTTATCTCCCTTTCAGCACTCCGCACTTCAGGTTTGCAGTTGTTGCTCGGAAGAAACTCTTTAAGGATTTCTTTAAAGCTGCACTAACCAGTGTTTTGTTTTTTAATGTGTTTACAGCGGATGAAATGAGTAATGGGAAAAGTGTTGCTCATAGTGACTAAACCAAGAGATAGTTATCACCTAATTCTGCAACTACACAGAGCTTTTTACATTTCCATTTCCATTTAGTCATTTAGCAGACACTTTTATCCAAAGCAACTTACAGAGAAGGGAACAATCAAGGTATAGTGCGATAAAAAAGCGTTAGTGCAGCAGTAAGTGCTGTGACAATTCTTAAAGGGGTAGATTTAACATGTCCAGTTGTTGGTAGTGTAGGAGAGGAGGTCCTCTCTGAAGAGCTGGAGGTCTACAGGAGGTTTTTAAAGGCAGAGAGGGCCACCCCTGATCTGGTAGGAACTGGTAGTGCATTCCACCAACAGGGAACAACAGAACGAACAGGTTGTAAGGTAACATATGCCTGTATAAGCGTGCTCAAGTAGGTAGGCACAGTACCGGAGACCACTTTGTAGTCAGCATTAGACCTTTTGGGTTGGTTGTAGACCAGGCACACCGCTGCGTTCTGGATCATCTGAAAGGGTTTCACTGTGAAGGCTGGGAGACTTGTCAGGAGGGCATTACAGTAATCTAGTCTTGAGATGACTACAGCTTGTGTCAGCTGAGTTGAGTAGCATGTTAAGTGAAGGCCTGATTTTTCTGATGTTGTAAAGTGCAAAGTGGCACGACCGGACAACTGAGGCGACGTGTTTGAAGAAGGTTAGTTGGTCATCAATCATAGTTTCTCACCACCCTGGTGGGGGCAAGACATAGGGAGCCAATTTTGGCTTTTTAGCCTCTTTTTGCTAATTGTTTTGGTTTTCCCAGCCCACAAAATCAATTCTCATGAGCATTGTTTCAAACAGTAAGATGTAGCTGTTTTCAGAGAAGCATCTGCCATCAGACTGTGATATCAGCTTTGTAAGTTTAAACATAGCTTCTGTGCTAAACAGGGCTGGAGCCTGCTCCATCCATCAGCCCATCAGTTGGTCGATGCACTCCTGTCTGATCAAATTCTCAGCATATGTGTTTCTGTGTTAATAACTGTACGGTTTAATTACCTGTAAGACTTATACGACAGTGAGTCAATACAGACTGGTTTTCACAACTTTATAATTGCCCAACCTGATAGAGTCCTAAACTGAACATTTATGTGCGTTTCACTCCACACTGCTTTTTTTAACGTTAGCAGCGTAAGCCTCACAGTTCAAGCTCAATGATAGATCGATGTTTAACTAACATTAGCATTAGCATGTTGCACAGGTACAGCCCTACTGCCAGGGTTTCCTTCTTCTCTAACACACTTCCTGTCAGGCACTTCAGCTTGTTGAACGAGTGACCAAACAAGCATCGTCTCTCATTCCCAACAAGTGTAACAATGGCACGATCAATCAAACACTGACACCAACATGCCCCTCAAGACACACACGTTTTCGACTTCTTTCTTATTAAATAATGAGCTGATTGTACCATATATTAGTTAGTTCTCACATGATAGCATTACTTTCCCCTATTTAATAAAACAGCGTGTCTCTTAATCTTGACTTTTCTCTCTTTGTAAAAATGGTGTCAGTAATGTAAGGGGATTTTGCAGCTGACCAAAGTAGTGCTTAGTGATAACTTTACACTTATTGTACTAACGGATGTTCAGCTGGTGCTTCAGGGTGTACTTGAGATCTGAGGGGGAAGTGAGTTGTGTGTTTTCAACTTTTTCTGTTGCCCCCAAGTGGTCAAAAAGTCAATAAATTCTACAGTAAAGTAGTTTTTATTTTGAATTCAACAGCAGCCTTAGCAACCTCAAGCTTCTGTCAGATACTTATTGAAGATACTTCAGCCTGTGTGCCTCCAGCTCCATCCCATAGTGCACAAGGTGCTGATAGCAACCATGCTGTCACTGTGGCTGCTATCAGCTAACATCTCTAGCTTCTGCATTATAGCTAGCGTGCTAACATCAGTGGGGCCAAGCACCCTTTAGCATGTCTCCCCTGCAAAGCAGAGTCTCCTAAATGAAAACCATTCCCCTCCGCCTGCTTCCCGAGCTCTGCTCAGGGACAGGAGCCGTGGGGTCAGCAGCTGGTGGAGGATATGGCAATTGTTTATGAAAAAAAAAAAAAAAATACTTTCTCAAGCCCACCAAAAACACACACTTAGGCAGAGGGGGGGGACTCTCTGTCCCTGAACAGCCAACAGCTGGGAAGGGTTGGGAGTAGCCTGGAGGCTGGCAAGTCGCCCCCTCCCCTCCCCAGTCCAGATGGGGGAGGTTAGGCTGAGGCTAGCTGCAGCCCCTCCCCACCCCCACCTCCGCCCCTCCCCTCCACTTCCCAAACTTCCCATTCCCATTAAGGGCAGGCTGAAGATTGCGGAGGAAGGGAAAGGAGGAAGAAAAGCAAAAGAGCATGACTGCTCTGTTTTTTACCCCCAACCCTCCCTCCGTCTTCAGCCTAATCAAATAAAGCAGGAAGCTTCCGAGACGGAAGAGGAGTGTTTATTGATATTTGCGTGAGCTCCTTCACCCCCTGTCCCGTCCCTGCTGTTTATTTTCTATCCACCACTTTTGAAAATTCTGATATCGTCAATGCCTTTTGGCTCATATGTCATTCCTAACTGAATGTTTGAAAACTACTGAGGCAAAAAGGTTATGTTTTTTTTTTCAGTATACCATTATCTTAAATTGAGCCGCTGGGAAATGGCACACCAACTCGACATCCGTTGCAAAATGGCTATGACCAGTCAATTTATTGTAATAAGAGGGTGTCATATGAAATAGAATGGTCTTAAATAAGAATTGATGACCCTCTCCATCTATACCATTGGTCGGACGTAAAGGCGCACACGCTGCTCTTACTGGAGCCAAGAAAAGCCTGTTGAGAGTATTGGTTTACAGCTGCTTACCTTTTAGTGCTTAAAAAGTTGAAATTGCATCTTTAAGTAGCTCACAGACTCAGCTCAAAAAGAGGCCTTTAAGTGGAAAACTATGTTGGGAACTTGATGGATAGCTTAATGCAGATCTTATGGGGAGTGGTGCCACGGGAGAAGCTCCATCATCCAACATAAAGGAGGACTGACTCAGGAGTTTAAAATCTGGTACCCCTCTTCTTAAAAAGATTTTTACATCATCCTAAGATGGTATTCTGCATTCGATGGCAGTCCTCAGTTGGACTTGAAAATTTGCCACACGCCTGTCTCAAGGATGAGACTGCACTGTTTAGGAAAAGTTTCAAACTTTTATAAAGCCATATAAAATCCAAGAATAACCACTTAATGGTTCTGCTGATGTAAAAATCATCTGCGCAGCCATTCGAAAGGAAACCGTATTCATTTTAAAGCATCATATCCTCTTGCACTCTTTGTTGTTGTGATATGCAGTGTCGAAACAGATTGTAGGTTAGGGTGCCAAAGTCGGATGTCAGTTTTCCGATACCAGTATCCAGTAGTCGTGTCTTCAAAGTGCAGTGAACCCATTTAAAACCAGCTTGGCACCGCTGACAGGATCTGGTGTTTGAATGGCGCGGTGCTGAGAAGTTGCCTGGAGTAACAAAGGGAAACTTTTTTCTTGAACTGCCACTGTGAGAGCCTGTCTTGTTATTTTCAATGGTCCTTTTGTTAGAGGTCATTGAGAGGCGACAGCTTGATTTCCCCTCAAGCCATCCATGTCTGTGCGAGTGTGTGCGCACATGCTGCCGCTTTCTGACATATCACTCGTCATACCATTGTGCTGTGTGTGTGTGTGTGTGTGTGTGTGTGTGTGTGTGTGTGTGTGTGTGTGTGTGTGTGCGTGTGTGTGTGTTTGTGTGTGTGTGTGTTTGTAGACGGGGTTCAGTAATCCTACCTGCAACCCTGTGGGCTCGCTGCTCGCTGCGCCCTATAGGACCCTCGTGACCTCTGGGGTCCGGGGCAGATCAGTGTCCCGGGGTGCTGTTGTCTCTTTCGTAAGCATCCCAGCATACACACCCTGGACGACTTCCCATCCACGCACGAGAGGAAATGCATACACACATCCTAAATGTAGCTACACACAGTTTTATCCATATGTGTGAATTAACACATATTTTGACTTCTTTAAATGATTTAACTCTTTAATATGTCTGAGATGACTTCATTTAAAATGATATCTCGTAAAATGATAAATCCTATACATATGATCTAATGGAAGCATCTAAGCGCAATTCTTATGACAATTAATGAAATTCTGAAAGTGTAGAGTAATGCAGGAAGGAATGAGCAATAAAGGAAAGATTTAAAGGAAAGGAGGATGGAAGAAAGAAGGGAAGGAGTGAAGGGAAGAAACAAGGGAACGGTGAGGGAAAGGAGAAGTGAAAAGGGAGCCAAAGTGAACGGCAAAAGGTATGGAAGCTTGATTGTCATTATAAATAAATATGATTATGACTTTTGGCCTGCAACACCATAAGCCAACAGACACACACAAACACACACAGACACACACACACACACATGCAGGCATGCTTGCATGCACACGTCGTACAGAAAACCATTTGTAGGATGTAATTGTGAGGTAATGGAGTTTGGACTTAGAGGGGTGAGAGGTCAAAGGTCAGCAGTGTGTTGTTGGAGAGGCCTCAGCTAGCAGCCATCAAGCAGGGTCATGTCACGTGTGTGTGTGTGTGTGTACCGAAAATGTGTCCAAAATGAAGCCGTTTAGCCCCTTTTGTTAAAAACAGAATGTTTAGTTTCAGAAATATGTTGAGGCACTACAGCACACACACACACAGACACACAAACACGTGTGTGTGTTTGTGTGTCTGTGTGTGGGGAAACACCCCTCCCCTTTCTTACGAAAACCATAATAGAAAAAAAATCAGTTTTGCAATTTGGACATCGCTTCACATTACCTCGAAGCAGACTCCACCTCAGCCTCAGCTGTGTGACACTTTACAGCACACACACACACACATACAGGTGTAACTCTAGCCCTCCAGGTCTGCCTCTAAGCCTGCCTGCACTGTTACAATCCCTTCACCTATTAACATATGTAAGAGCGACAAGGTCTCACCTTTAATGAGAAAAGCCAGGCCTCCCTGCGAGTTCATTAGCCATCAGCCGTGTTGAATTAGACGCAGCGAGGCCTCTGTGCTTTCTCACACTGCCACCCAACACTCATTACGCTGCTCACTTACACTCAGAAAGATGGCTGCTGCTGCCGTCTGGACAGATAGCAGTCCTCTTTGCAGCACATTAACTCTAACACGCATAGTCTGGTTTGACGAAGTTACCAAAACCGAAACACTATGTCTTGTCAGATTGTTGTGCACATTCCTGTTTCTCTGAGAAATTATGTAAGATATTTCTTTATTTGTCTTTTCTTGAAGAATTCTTGAATCAGTCAAATTCACGTGATAAGAATATTTTACACATCTTTACATATCTATATCCAGCAGTGATGTTTTTAATGGCATAAGGAGTTTAAACTGTTCAAAAGCTCCATTCTAAAGAAGAAAATAAAAACAGCACCGCAAAGCAGTAATGAATATAATACTGACTATAATGTAATGCATGTGTTGAGTCTCCAATGTGACTCTATAACATTATGCAGTTATTGAGCCATCATTTTTCGTTTTATTAAAGCAATACATTTTAATGACATTAAACTTATAGATGTCACAAGTATCATGAAGCAATTCCATGGCATTGCAAAATTGAATTGTGCTAATAGAAGAAGTCTGTGTGGGAGACCAGCCTGTCTGTATTGCTGACATACTGTAGTTGATCATCTTTCAGTCTGAGGCTGGTTCAAATGTAGGCTACTGTTTTACGCCACACAAATCGTCATGCAGACCCAAATGTCTAATTGAATATCCAGACAGGAATCATGAGGTCCGGTGTTGGCAAGAAGAGCCCGGTAAACAAGACAAAATTCTAATTAATGCTCATTATCACTTGGAATCACATCCACGGAGCTCCGGAAATTCTACTAAATCGAAACACACACACAAAAAAAAAAAGAACAATAATTCTTATTGTATCTTTGATATGAAAAGCGAGTATCTCACGTATAGCTGATTATCTGTCTTAACTCTGTTAGAGTAGTTTCATGATCATTAGTTTGAACGTTGTGTCATATCTTACCTGTATTTAAAGAGAAAATCAAGACATGCAGCTTGTTTTATGTTGTTTCATTTCATTAGCCGTACAACTAATGAAAAAAAGACATAATATGACTGATCATAGTCAGACTGTCCCTCAGTACTTCTGTTGTTGTTTGCTCTTTTACACTTCTCATATCATCACTGCGGTAATCAGCTCACAGCTGGCTGATAATAAAGATGTTCCATTCAGACATGTTTTGTAAGAGCGCTTTGATGAAAATATAGTCCATATTGTCCATAACATTCTGCATTTCAAATGCCACTTGTACTTTTCTTTTTTAGAAGAAAGCAAATGTACCTGAAGCACAAAACATGGAAGTACTCATAATGCACAAAGACCCCTTACAAATATTTCATATTATTCTATAAACCTTATTATTGACATAAAAGCATAAACAGCCCTTCAAGTTTCCCTCTAAACTTGGTCAAATTGGCAGACATGATTTGATCCAATTTTTCACAGAAGACCATTAAAAAAAGATTAAAGACAGAACTTGTGTAACAGAACTTTTTTTTTCTTCTTTCCTCTCTCATTAATCATCTCAATCCTTTCAAAATTATCTTGTGACCCTTTTAAAGGGCCTGACCCGGACAATAGAAACTACTGGATTTAACCATCTAACTAAATCAGTATTATTATCTAATAATGTCATACAGAAAATAAATCACAGGAGACATTTTACTGCACAACACAACATCACATTTAGCTGACCATGTTTCTGTTCTTTTACCTGAGCAGGATCTGCTGTTACTTGTCATAGTTCATAGTGCTGTGATGTGTAAATAATGCTTGTGTGGAGCTGACGGTGTTTCTTCAAATGTGCCGGCCAGTCGTTCAACAATGACACATTATTCTGAGTAATTGAACAAACTGTGTAACTACCAAACATTTCCTTGGTGGTGAAGCAGGTAAATCCTGAAATCACTATGATTAAGTCAGTCCATGTGGGTAATTGTTTCAGGTGATATAATTATGCAGTAATGTGGTTAAACAGCTAATGTTCCGACGAGTGTGGATGCTAACAAACGAAGCAAATGACATTACTGAGGCAAACCTTATATGTTGTATGTTTTGTGAGAATTGTTGTAGAGTGATTCAAGGCATGCGTGTGTGTGTCTGTGTGTGTGTGTGTGTGTGTGTGTGTGTGTGTGTGTGTGTGTGTGTGTGTGTGTGTGTGTGTGTTTGTGTTTGTGTGTGCCTTCCCTGTTAGCTCTGTGAATCCGCCTGTAAACAGACACCTATGAGCAGCTGGGCACTTGGCTCCAGCACAACTCCCTCACAGAGAGGAGAGGAACTGTTGACCTCACACACACACACACACACACACACACACACACACACACACAGGCATACTCAGACGGTGTTTGCATGCACCAACAAGCGGTACATCACCCCACACAGACACACAAACATCCATAAACACACTGATCCACTCGACAACACACTCTCACACAAACACATTTCCGTCAGCTCCCACAGGAGACAGACGCTGCCATGTTTACTGCCTCGCCGGAAACTTTCACAGGAAGGAGAGACCAGCGCCTATCGTTCCCTCTCTCTCTCTCTCTCTCTCTCTCTCTCTCTCTCTTCCAAAGTTTTTTTTTTCGTTTCTTTCGGACATCTCTACATCAACACTTTGATCAGTTTATTTGTCCAAGGCAACAACTCAGCAAGCTTTATTGCTCTCCAAATCTAAATCAGGAGGGGGCGTAGGGGACAAATTTCCGGATGAACACGCCAGTGGACACACTCAGGAGAATGTAAACCGGGCCTGGAGCACAAGTGATAACAAATAAGAGATGTGCTCTAGCTGTGAGCCGTACACTCCAAATGTTTTTGTTTTTACTCTGAAGGACACCGAGGAGTCTGGCTGAAGCTCCAGCCAGAAAAACACTCCAGAAGCTTCCAAACACCGTCGTCCACTCTGTCTCTCCCTCAAGAGCCGGCTTGTCCTGGCCTTCACACACTCAGAGGAGGGTTTTTTTGGGGGGGGGGTTTTCCCTGCATGCTGGGTGATTCAGTGGATCTGATGATTCACTGCAAACAGGGCAGGAAGGATAGGATGGTATCCTGGAGCCAGAGGAAATAATACATTTATTTACAAATAATAACAAATGTACTTTTATAAATGGACTCAATGGCTCATAAAAACATCTGTAGTCTCTGCTGAAACTAGATAATTACAAGAAAAAAAGTTGTCAAAATGGAACAGAGCCCCAATGAATATAAAAAAAATCCAGAATAATAATCTAATCTTAGTTCTGTTTTGTGCTTAACGACTAATATTAGGCCATTGTTCAACCATGCTAATTTGTTTATCTTTGGCGATATTTTTCTGATAAATTGTTTTAGTCTGCAAGATGTCAAAATAATAACAAATGCCAAAAAAAAGTGATTTATTGGAGGTGCTTACTCATCTTGACATAGACAAGTATTAAAATGGAGAGAAGCGGTGACTCCACTTACTGCATGTGTGAGGCTGAAAGCAGCTGTTATATAAAAAAAAAAACACTACTTTAAATAATAAATGTTTTTTGTTTGATTGTTTTTTACTCAAAAAAGTGAATTTATATTGGATTATATTGAACGTTTCTCCCTCATTAAGTAATCTAATAAATAAATAGAATTTCTGAACATACACATTCTGTTCATTTCAAATTCGATCTACCAGACTACTGAAAATCTTTTAATGAGTTTCATGCTGGACTATGATCACCTTCCAGACCAGCCGTGATGTCACAAATCCCGCTGGTACATTAAATGTATGATACATTGAGATGAAGGTGAGCTCAGAGAAACTTTGATGAATATAAAAACATAAAGATTCTGCAGAGAGAACGTCAAACATGCAAACAAGAAGCAGAACACATTTTAATGGAGGATGTGTTGATTGTTATTGTCACAAAATATCAATTAATGATTTTTTTAATGTGAGTGACTTTATTTATATGCAGTATTTTATGAATGTAGATGTTAAGTTACAATTACTCTACCATGTATTACTTTTTACACTGGATGGGAGGATGAAAACTAGACAATGACAATGCACTTTATATGCAAGTAATAACTGAAAGTTACATAGAAAAATGTTATTTTGAAAATATTTTGTTTGTAATTTTGTTGTTTGTAATTGAGTTTGCAAGATGTCAAAATGATGAAAACTAACAGTTTTGAGGGCTCAGGGAGTTTTGAAATAACTTGCACTTCTGAAACTGTGAGGTTTATAATGTTTTTATAGTTTATAGATATAAATTGGTGACTTTTTGATTATTCTGTTCATCAACAAGTAAAGAAGGCCTGCTTGACCACATGAATAATTGTGATAATAATTTTAAATAATGGGGCCGTGGGCTCTAATGTTCAGGTGGAGAAATGTCCTGAACTGTGTTGAAATTAAATTCTTCATGTAAATCTTTACACACTGACACCCATTAACGGTCTCTTCGGGCTCTTCATACACACACACACACACACACACACACACACACACACAGTCCACACTGTCCTGCTGGTATTGATAACTGCTAATTCCCTGCATGTGGTTCTTACTCCTCTCTCAGTCTCTTCCCTCTCACTCCGCCTCTCACCCTCTCTTTTTTCACTCGCCCTCTTTCTCAGTCCCACAATCCCTCTTTTTTTTGTTTTTTCATCACTCTTGAACAAAGTCTTTCTTCATCACCACTGCCGACAGAAAAACAGTTCACTTTTCCCATCAGCTCCCAACAGCAGTTCTCTCCATAGTAACGCTCCCAGTTAGCTGCTGGTCGGAAATTTTGATCACAGCATATCAGAGAGAGAGAGTATGTGTGTATGTGTGTGTGTGTGTGTGCACTACTTAGTATAATCAGTCTGTTATTTCTCACATACAAGAATTACTTTTTTTCGTTGCCCCTCGTGACATAAACTCTGACGAAATGATTAAATTCATTTTAAAAGTCATGAAAATTCTCGATCGGTTTGGCCTCGTACAGATCCTGCTGTCTATGGCAGAGTGGTGGAGCCATCCTTGGCTTGGAGGAAGATCGCCTGACTTTTAGTTACTGGTATGAGCCAAGTTCCAAAAACTCTGTCTCTTGCAGTCCCCATGATGCAACTAGATAGATTTTCTAACCTCGATGTTGTTTTTTCAAACCTCCTGCCCACTGTTTCCAGACATTAAAGGAACAATGTTTGAAGCTGTTATTTTTTACGGTAAAAAAAAAAATTGAAAAGCTTTCAAACCATAACAGTAAGATCAGACCGTAAAATATGCCATTAAATATTTCAGTGTTTTACTGTACAATTAACAGTCCCTGATATAAAGTACTGCTTTATTTTGTAGAAATTCCCTGAAAAGGGTGTATAAATAAAGGTTTCAAAACCTCTGTCAGATATAAAGATTATTTTAGAGTAACAAGAACATAGCAATTATTATTATGATTATACATTACTGAAAACATCATTGTGAATATTATACTGCATGAATTTTTTTTTGCCATATTCTCTAAATATAGCCCCCTAAATCTGACACACTGGACCTTTAAGAAGTATACCTTGTGATCAGTTAACTGAATTGTGTGTATTCAATTGGTGGAGTGCTCCTTTAAAAGACTTAACTGCATCTCTTTGTATTGTGATGGTTGAAAATAAATCCATTCTCACACTAGACCCAAAGCTCTTGTCTACAATAAATTCAGGCTTGTATTGCGTAACAGTTGTATCATGCCGTATTTGCAATTTTCATTAATTCTAAATATTTTCATAATGAATTTTTCATGCTTCATAATGCTATCAATTCATCACGTTGCACAATGCGAATCATCTTAGCCAAGTGTTAATGGATAGACAACAGCTTTTCTCAGTACTCTCCAGCCTGGACTTGCTGGACAGTAAATATTTAGACACTGAGGGTGATCCAGGCTCATTGCACAGTGAGGAGGACCTTGAACTTTTCCTTCTCCCACACTGGGGACCAGCCACCACCACACATGGCTGAACACACCCATGTAAACACTGACTGTCCCACGCGTCCTCACACTCTCCTGGTGCAAATATATATCCTCTGCACATGAACGTTTATTCATAGCATCTTTTCAACAATGAATGAATCAGCAGTCAGATGGAGTTCAGATTATGGGTCGAGCAGTAAAGTAAGCACAAGTTACTTCCCATGTAAGCTCCTGTCTCGTTGTTGTTCTTCTGTAACTCAGTGCAAGTTCCTGTTAAACTGTTTCTTTGAAACCTTCTGAAATTTGAACCCTTCATGATTTAACACAACTCATTTGTGATCATCATTCACTACATTACTTAATACTTAGTATATTTTTCATAATACACAATATATTTTAATGTTATTGTTATTTATATGAATTTCCATATTATATATATATATATATATATATATATATATATATATATATATTCCTTTATTCATCATGTCCACAAACACTCGCCCTTTTTTATCTGACCAACTTTGTAGTTGTGATTTGTGTTTTCTGCATCGTCCACTGTGCAGCTATGGTGGCTACAGTCCACTTTGTAAAAGTTAGTGTGATTTTGATTGGTTCTTACTTACTTACTTACTTATAGTTTTGGACTGAATTGAACCATAATTTGTGAATATTGTAATGTTGGCTTTGAATACCCGGTTTACACTTCAGTATAAACAAACACTTTTCAATCATATCAGCATGTGATTAACGGTATGTCTCTATTTTTCTTGGTTCAACATTAAGTGATAAAGTGAGATTTAAAACAGGTTAAAACAAGAAAAACTGTTGAGTGTGTTGTGAGACAGTACAAGCCTTATAGGCTCATTGACATCTCTGTGACCCCTAATGCATAACACACTCACAGCCTTTCCTTTTGTGTGAACCAGTGCTCTGGTAGTGTTGGGGGGGCGGGGTCTTGCTCCAGGGCTAGTCTGAACTTCCTGTGAAGGTGTAAGGGATAAACGAAGAGAGGGATGCTGGGAAAGGGCGAGGCAGTGTGAGGAGATGAGAGTCTGAGCCCGGCTTAGACATCCTCCTTTCAGAGGCTCCTGACATCCCTACCGGCTATCATATTCTCCATGGCCTTAACGCACGTCTCACACGCACACACACACTGTTCCTCTTTTGCTCTTTTCTTCTCCGTGTCCCCTGTTCTGACCCTGAGCACTGCCTTCAACAGAGAGCAGAGACACTTAGTGCTGTCGGACGGATGGCCTGTAAAAGCTTCTGTTCCTTTTATTCTCTCTGGCTTCAGCGTGCATCTAAAGCAGAGGCTGTTTAACACCGCCGCTGGCCGCTGAGTGTTGTGGAAGACAAAAAAAGATAGACTGGCTAAGTGTGGAAGTTCATACCGCCCTGTATTTAAGCATACTGCTCTTCACATAGGAAGAGTGATATTATGAAGTTTCCACTGAGACTCTCAACATTGGTCATTCAAACACTTAAAACAATTATTGTTATCCTGACAAGAGCAATAACTGTTACAGGATAACTTCAGTATTTTTCAACCTGGGCCTTATTTTCCAATGTTTTTGGGTCAAGGTGACTAATGGGGACAGCACTTGGTCCAGTATGGCGCTAGAGCACTGAAGCCTTCAGAACATTCAGAGCCTGAATATAATCCATGCGGTTTGCGATTGTGTTACTTTAAAGTCATTATATCTCATGGTGTGAGTCTTTTCTGAGACTTCTCTGATAATATTGTGGAAATTGTTTACTACATGTCAAATATTGTAAGTTAAAATGAATCTGTAAAGTCCTCTTGTAGATCAGAACTGAATCAGAACCGTGTCAAAACTTTATTTCTGTGAGAGAATGATAAAATATGCATGTTATATAAAACTTACTTACTGCTCTACAACCTATTGTTGTTTTTCTTCTTGTATAGCTGACTGCAGACTCATCTAATAACTGATCTGTCTTTCTCTCTTCCATGTGGTGGTGTCCTTATGCCCTGGTCTCATGTTGTGATACAGGTGAGTGGCACACATTCAGCTTCATGACAATGAGCCACACAGTGTTCTTTCTTCTTCTGTTGCTCTGTCTCTCTCTCTCTCTGTCACACTCGTTCTCTGCCCCTCCTCAGTTTCGGTGTCAGGCCCTCAACACTCCCACCAAGGGACCCTTCATTCTGACCCGACACCCTGTCATTATTTTAATCAAATGCAATTACCAGCACTCTGAGGACAATTGAGTTTTGTTGACTGCCCTTTTTCTGTTACCCCCTTGTCCCCCTCCCCAGCCTGCCCGCCTCTTGGCCCACCACAACACACACATAGACAACAAATGTCCTGGACAAGAGTTAAAAGTCTAAAAGTCAGGCAGGCGTGTGGGCAGTAGAGAGAGGGGAGGGTCTGGGTTTGAAAACACAGATTGTACTGTTCACGATTCACCAACTTCATTTCAATCTTAAAAGGGGTGGTGTATCGCTGCAGGGGTGGAGAATTTGATTGAAGTGTTAAGGGAGACTTGTGTTTGGCTGGCCTGTCAGGGCCCGGCGCAAAGTATGTTTTAGAGTGTGTCTCTATGTGGTTTCAGCGTATCATCCTGGTGTTCTTTTGGCCTGAATGTGGGCGAGGCTTTGGGAGGAGGAGGGGGGCGGGGATTAAAAGACCGTGTGACGCTGTTGTTGTGGGACAAGGCGTCGAACTGACCGCTTTTGTGCCGAGCGACAAAAAAAGATGCTCGCACCCGAAAGCGGGCCTGCCTTTGTTCTCACCCCTCACATTATGTTTGCGCCACTGCAAAATATGATTTCAGATCATCCCAGAAGAAAAGGGGAGATCAGTTCAGGGTGGGGGGCCGTGGTGTCTGTGTGTGTGCGTGTGAACAGAGGGAGTCGAGGAGGAGGGGCAGCTGCTGAATAGCCTCCTGTGTAGTAATCAGTAGGCTGAGCCCCCCAGGATGGGGGAAGAAGAGCAGGATAAAGACTGTAAGTGTTCTGAAGATGTGACCGCCACACCACCGCTTCTTTTGCCTTGTGGGCACTAGGAAAGAATTCACAGATCTGTCATCTGCCAGACATTACCCCCCCACCCCCCTTTTTCTTTCACACACATATATAAATACATACACATCCCTGTTCTTCCCCCAGCCATCCTCAGGATTCCTTCCTGTAACTTTGGGTGACCTCCAGCCCAGACCAGACACACAATAACCTAGCGAATCCCTCAGCAGCTCCCCCCTGGTTGTGAGTGGACTTAGCCAGTGTCTCACAAACTTATGACTCGCCTTCAGGTAGACTGCAAGTGTGTGTGTAAAAGAGAAAGAGGTCAGGTTAGAAGCCGAGGAAGATTACTGAGGATGCTTTTTCTGCACAATGCACTCCAGCAAAAAGAAGGCAATATAAACATGACACACAAGCAGAGTGGGGGAATTCCTCATGCATGGTTACTAACCAAACATGAAATGTTTATGTTGTCTGTGTATGGGAGGGTGTGTGGATATGAGCGCCTGAGAAAAACAAGGGACAAGGTTGACTCCGATCCACATGTGGTGCCTCCCACCGCTTCATGTATTCTTGCATCACAGTGTGGCAGGGAGGGCGGCTGCCATCCCCCTGACCAAAGATATAGATATTGAACAGGACAAGACATTAACATTTTACCAGCACCTTTCCTCCCCTCTTCTTTTTTTCACCCTCTCTCTCCTTTTCTTCTGACATGGTGCTGGCATCCCCCAGAGCTGTAGCACATTCACTGTGTGTGCTGGCGGAAGTGCCACAAGCTGGAGGCAAAGTCACATAGCGATGGGAGATAGAGCAAAGTGAGCTGAGGAAAGGTATCTCAACAGTGGAAAAATGTGCAGCCTTTATGTGGTGGAAGAGCCTCGGGCAGCCTGCTTTAACCCCGGGCACTTGCCTCTCAGACAGCATTTGAATGCACTCTTTCTCCACCCTCATACACCCCCCTTCACACGTTGCTTTTAATGATCTGTAGTCTATGTGCAAAGCGCATGAGTCAGCAATTGAAATAACAAAACACTCATGAGCTGAGATACAGAAAGATTGTCCTGGAATGACTTTTTAGTCCTTATGTTTTCATGGTGTACTTTTGTCAGTATTTTTACTTCTACTACTTTGTAACCTACATTGTTATATGTTCACTGCATTATACATCTATTACAGTGCCCATGTATATTTTCCTCCTCACTCTTTTAAGGTTACAGTCATAATTATTGCTAGGTTTAGTTTACATGTGATAATGGGGGGGAAACAGAGTTTGAATGAATGTCATTAGATCTAAATTGTCTCCTTTTGGGAGATTTTTACTCCTTTAACGGCTTAAACTGCAAAGTGTTGAGAATGTACAAGAAAGAACATTCAGAGACTGAGCTGGAGAAATGTTACAGTGGCCCAGAAATGACAGGGTACAGGCAGCCTTTGTTGCTCTTGCTTCATTTCATTCCATTTCTTAATAAAAGACTAGAGGTAGTTTCGAGCCAAAAATAGGATGTGCTCTACCCAGCCCTGATCATCGGACCTGTTTTCTTTGAGCATGACATTAACACCCAGCATACATATGTTAAGAGCACTCTCAGAAAGTACAGTGTGCGGTCGAAGCAAGGGATTTGTTCAAATTAGGCTCTTAAAGATCATGTAACATAAGTGGAAACAAATGTGAATGCCTCTGCCATGTTATTCTTCCGATGCTCCACCAAAGCCCTGGGTTTCAAGACAGTTCATGTCTCAACCACCAAGTAAAACTGAGACAGAAAAAAACAGAACTAATTTTTTTTTTTTTTTTTTTTTTTCTCCTTGTCCTTAGCTCTGTGTTACACTCCAAGTTCGTTTTATGAGACACCTAGGAGTGTTTAGAGACGCTGGCTCTCAGGCCTCCATAATACAGCCTCTGAGAGTGTGTAGGAGGGCCAAGTTATGCCTAATGCGCAATGTCCATTGAGTCGTCTGTTATACATGGTAATGAATGGTGGTCAGAGAAACAGTGTCCTGTATCAAAGAGCTGAACTAACATGCCTTTCTCACGGAGCTGGAGAAGTGGCCCTTTGTCACGGCGGACGCCTGCTATCGACTCCCAGCATCTCGCAAAATATGCCCCATTGTTGGAGAAGGCCAACTCCGTTTACAACTCTGAACCGACAGCATTCCTGAAGTCAGCAACACCAACCCCTTCTCTTATAACTTCCAAGAGTGACGGCAATGGATTACATTACTTTTACCCCTTGTCATTGTATAACTGTAGGCTTAAGTATTTGAGTATTGATTTTAGTTACTTTACTTTAATTTACTCTACATCAGGGGTCTTCAGCCTCTTTCAGCCTGAGGACCCCTTGGACAAGAGACAAACAGATCCCCACATCTAATTTATTTTTTAAAATGTGTCACATTTTAACCATGGCCTTTGGTTATTAGCCTATGTGTGTTTATGGTTGATAAAAAGTTATTGGTTATTAACTATTACACTGATTCATCCAAGTAGAGTGCAAATGCCTCCGCTGTTTGTGGTTTCTCAATTATCTGCACCCTCACATTCACCATTATTTTGGTGAAAATTGTTAATTATTATGACAAAAACTGGTGTACCCCCTGCAGTACCTCTGCACATCCATTGTATTGTTTGATTCCAGGATTACATATTTTATCGGCAGCACACCAAAGCATTACCAAGGAAAGCAGATATTAATTTATGTTAACATGGACTTAGGTGAACAAACAAATTTGACTTTGCTTCACTCATTAGCTGTAGTTGTTGCTCCGTAGTTACTGAAATGCCTACAACTTGTGTTGGACAGGTTTATACTTTGGTGAGGTTCCATCTAGTTGTCATGTCCTGAACTCTAACAGAAACATTTCTCTTTGAGGAAGACCTCTCTTTGGCAGTACGATCCGGCACAAAAAACAAGGGGTGGGAGGGGGTTAAATTCAATCCCTCCTCCCAGTCTGGAACACGCAGTGCTCAAGAAGAGACTTAGCTCATCTCTGTCTGCAACTAAGCACAGGAAACCCTTAGAGAGAGCTGAGGGCTTCTTTCTCTGTGAAAATGGTGGCAGTGAAAATAGTGCTTGGGGAAAACAGGCGGCTGAATCCATTTTAAAAGGCCCACCACCGCCACCCCATCCACCATCCACTCCCCTTTCACGGTGTTGGTAGTGTTGGAATGTTTTTCATCAGAAGGAGGCTATTTACTCGGCCCCAGCTCCTGCATAAGTGTGTGTCTGTGAGTGAAAGAAAGAAGTAAAGCTCAGGAAAGCATTTATTTATAGGTATCTGAAAGCTGCAGGGCCCTGAAACTCTGGCCTTTGGAAAAGCAAAAACAAAACCCCTTACAGCCAAATCCAGCTATTTTTATCACTTAGGTTAGCTCCCAATTGTAGTCTATAAAAGCTGCCCCACCCCCTTCACCCATATTACCTTGTTAGTCCAAACACTTTGTTTTTAGTGTGCTCGAAACCAGTGCAGGTGTCCAGTGAAGGCACATATTCCAAGAATCACTGCCTTGCATAAAAACTATTAAAACAATACAACTCCTGCTTTTAGTGCTGCTTGCTGTCTTGTCATCAGAGTTGTACAGTACATGTTTAGTGACCATGCAGAAGTTCCTAGGTCAATGTCTGTCGTAGAATATTGTCTGAATTGGATCACTACCCCTGGCGCTAACAAGTCCAATGATGAAGTCAGCACCTCTCAACATCTCGCCCCTTAATGGAGTCTTCACTGCCTTTGTCCTTAACCATCCATTTCCATTAATTATTCAGTAAGAGAAAGGAAAACCGTTTGAGTGGGTAACACTGATCCAGTGTACTCAACCAATCTATGCAGTGTAAGTAATAAAATACCACGCACTCAGACGACACAATAAAAGAGATGGAGACAGAGGAGACGCTTGTTAAAAATGTAAGTAGACGGAAGCTACCCGAAGACAACAAAGGGAGGAGGCGGCGGCGGCTCGGGAGTCAAAAGACACAGCAACGACATCTTAGTGTCTGGGTTAATCAGCAAAACAGGCCGATAGCAGCTGGTGTTTCACTGTATCTGCCCGGTCCATGGAGGGTGCCTGTCTAAGCAGAGGCTGAGTTGATGTGATGCGCCCTCAGTGCAGCTGAGTGATGCTAATTGGAATTAGCGCCCATTGCGCTAAACTGACACAAGACATTCGGGGCCAGCCATTCCAGACTGCACTCGCTGCACTGTCAAACTCTGCCGTATGTTTTGCTCTTGCCCCCCTGGGCTCTGGAAAGATGCAGATGCAGGGCACAGAGAATAGAAGCCAAAGAAAAGTGTAACCAAAAAAAGAGTGAGAGTATTTTTTCAAAAAAAAAAAGTGGAGGACCAGAAGACCTAGACTGGAAAAGGCCATGATGTACTTTTGAACTTTCACTCTGAACAGCGCCGGTCCTGGCCACAGTTGCGCCCTGGGCGAATCCCCCCCCCCGAGGCGAACATTTTCTCGTGCGCCCCTGGATGCGCCGTGCGCCCCGGGATGCGTGCGTCCCTATCGGTCTGTCCGACGCCTCCGTCTGCCTTGTCAACACCCCGCTCCCGGGGCGCCCGCTCCCCTAACTTAATTAACTGTGGATGGCACCTTCTCAGCAAGCAAGGCAGGGCGCCTGCAGTTAGGGGGCGCCAATGTGCCGATTGCAGCGATATGATACAAAAGTTTGTTTTTTTTTGTTTTTTTTCCCAAGCGCTCGTGGCGCCCCCAACGAAATGGCGCCCCGGGCGGCTGCCCTGTCCGCCCGTACCTAAAACCGCTACTGACTCTGAATGAGATTAGCCTCCCTAGCCTGAAATGAGTGAAGGGAAGGTTGTAAATCTATATGTCCTCTTGCAAAGATGAATCCACTCCAGCTTTGCCACCAGACTTGGTTTGATCTTCACTGACAAGAGTCTTTTGCACCCTGAGTTTGATAAACCCATCCAGCCGGCTGCTGTGAAGAGAAGATGTTGGAGAGATGATTATTTTTTTCCTTTGGATTTTGGAGGTGGGGGTGTGGGCTTAGGTATTAGATCCATGAACTGGGAGTGCTGTATTGAATATTTTATCGACTGTCTGCTTGCCCCGTGCTGACCTGCCTGACATGCTAAGTTCCCGGCTCGCTGGAGACGCCACGTCGCTTCGCATCAGCTCAGCCACCCGTAAGGCTCCCCTGCATTTCCTGTGAATAAACTTGCACACAGTGGGGGAGGAAGAGAGGCCAGGGCACAGGGGCACTAGGGCTGAGATGAGGAAAAAACACACACACATTCTTTCTCTGAAGAACAACACACACAACCTTGGCTACAGTTTGAACTCCCTTGGCCAGAGCCTGATGAATCCTCTGAAAACACCCAGTGAATTGAAACGACCTGAAACCTCTATTTTAATTACAGCTCCACTGTCCATAACGTTTGCTGCACCAGTGCTGGTCATAACTGGCCATGGCTGTCTGGAATTAGATATGACCATGATGAATAATCCAACAAGTCCTCATACCTCAACCACTAAATATTTTGTCATTGGCCTCCAATTGTTATTTCTGATCTGTGACAGAAATAAGGTTGTCAATGCCTTTTAAAAGCAATTCATACCATTTGGGTTAAGGATGAGTTATATTTATGGAACTAAAAGTACGTCATTAAGGTTATGTAAAAATTCAAAAAATAAATATCTCACTGATGACCTTCTCCGTCAAGCTTTTGTAGCAGTATTATGTCGTTATGCAACTTCTACGTACACCGTTGCTAATGAGAAAAGACTGTAATTATATGCATGCCCACACGAGGTCGCTGATCAAGAAAATTCCAGTTGAACAACAATGTTTTTTCAACAAGTTTGACCATATGACGTGATGTCAGTTCCTCGCTGCATATTCAAAGCACTATAACTATAAGGTAGCTATTGTTCCAAAATACTTTGGATGGAAATGACACATTAGTAACAGATGCAAAGAAACAGTATCTGACCATGCCAGCCTTGTATGACAAATCAAATCAAGTTTGTTATATCCACATTTGAGGGCATAACAACTATATCATTACAAAATTATATAGTAATATGCATAATATGTGGGGAATTTGTTGTGCTGTAGTGTTTATGTAGTAATCAAGGTTTGTCTGTTTCTGTGGTGTTACGCTGTAGTTATAAAACATACCAGTGTATGTGATGTAAAAAGTTACCAACATGAGATGTAAGTAACATTTGCACAACAATAACAGGTAGAGAGTGACACAGTCTAGGGTGCTTAGGGAGTTAAGCTTTGAGGATGTGAGCACACTCTCTCACCCCTCGACCCATCCCAGCCCCCCACCCCTCCATTCCCATTCCTCTGTCTCTGGCTCATTACTGGCAGTGGGGCTTCCTAATGTGTTAAAATTCAGTGGGGTGGAAACGTCAGCCAACGGACTTTAGTCCCCCAACGGTCTTTACTTATTCATGCAAGCGCTGGCCTCTCCCCAGGACAGTGTAGTTGACCCAGGAGGACAGCAGGGCCTAGAAAAAAACTGACCCTGCATTAGGGTCACTCAGCATGTTAGGCCAATGAGTTGACAAATGGCGTCAGTGGAACACTGTGCTCACTTCTGTTAATGATGAAAATGGGCTACTCTCCAGTTCCATGTTACATTTTCCTCCTTCGCCAACCTGCTTTTAGCATATACTGATGTCCAAATTACCACAGCACTTGATAGGGAGACAGGTTTGAGGAATAGAAATAAGAAAATGCTCGTGGTATCCACTTGTGATATGATTGATGTAATGCTTGAGGGCAGCAGAGCTGAGAAGAGGAAGTTGCTGATTTCTTATCCTAGAGCGTATTCATTTGTTTTCACATGAAGACTATAGTTAAGCGTCCAGTGTGTAGGATTTATTGGCCTCAGTGGAAAAGTACTTGCGGTATCTGTAGATATAAAAGGCTCATTTTAAGGTAAGAAAAACATCATAATTCTTATTTTCAGGTCATTTTACACTAATGAAAACACATAGTTATATTGTATTCTATTTCTGCCATATTATTTGAACAAAGCCCCTGAACCTGACATCCTTCTGGATCTGAATCCTTTAATGCTTTCAAATGATCGTGTCTCATATGACAGGAAATAAGCTATTGAATAAGATGTTCTTGCATTTGCATTTGAGATAGCTGTGAGTTTGTGGGTGTGATAATCATTTGTTAATTAGTTGTGTAGTTGTTCTAGACCACCATCGAGCAGGGGTAAAAAGCCTGTTGTCATAGAGAGTGTCTCACTTTTGGATAGTCTCTCCTTAAAGGCATTCTTGGTGTTGGTTTTGCTCTGTGTACTGAACGTGCTTGTCAGATTTTTGATTTTGGGGGCTGTCTAATAGTGGTAATAGTTCCTCAAGCAATTTGCTTGAAGCATTACAAGGCTGTATAACGCCATAGAAATGTTGATTTACAAAGTGCACTAATTTAAGCCTTGGACAGACAGTAAAGATACCAGGAGATGAGGGAGAGAGATGCAACAAAGATGTGAACTCAAATTGTGGATGTTTTAGTTCATGATCCTAAAGCCACAGGGGAACTCCAAACTGCCTTAAATCAGTCACTGCTGTACATTGGCTACTAGCTACTGGTCATATCAGACCAAATAAGACTAAAGCACCAAAATGTCTTGGAGTATTGAATTAAGCAAGGGTGTGTTCTATTGTTTATGGCTTCATCTTTCATTTGTAGGAAGAACATTGTCATGTTTGGCATTAAAATGGCCAAATGTATACATTCGACACTAGCAGAAAATATCAGCTTTCAGCTGCCTCCATCCAAAAATAGTCTGTGTTAGCCTACAAAATCCCTCACTGGTCAAAACTAGCCCTGACACCTCCCCCTCCTATTTACTATTTAATCCATGTCCTGTCTTAATCCTTTCATCTCTTCATCTTTCTACCTCACACTTTCCAAACCATCCCTCTTCTCTGTCAACACTCCCAGTATTTCCCGGTATGCTGTCCCTCCCTGTCTTCCTCAATCCTTCCTCCCTCCTCTTTGCTCTCGCACCCTGCCCATCACACAGCCATCAACGAACATTCGGAGAAACCCTCCAAACGTGTTTGTTTGCCTTGCTGTCATCCTCATTTGTCAAAAAATCCCAACCACTGAGCTCCGACGACATGTTTTACAGTTGGCCGTTCAAAGGAAAGGATTTTTCCCGCACATTTGCAACCACAGAGAATGTGATTTACCAACTAGGGTGTGTTCCTCCGCTTGGCAACGTGACAGTTTTGACAGTTTTGTGGTGGCTGAGTTGTCTGAGCTTGATTGTGGGGCTCGACTATGATAAATTAGAGTTAAGCATGACTCAACTTCATTGTTGGAATATATTTAGAGCAATATAACAGTTTTCAGAGGCCTGGATATTTGTAGCCTGAAGTGACCAGCAGCTGTTGCTGTGACATTAAAACAGACACATTCTGAAATTTAACTTGGGCGTGCCAGAATGCCGGTTCATTTGTTTAATTTGTCCAAATCTTGTTGCACACAGTAGTGGTGACATGTGAGATGATCATAACTATAATAAGAAACATTCACTGGGTATGTTCAGGAACCTCTATCATATAAATAGTGGATGAGAATGCCTGGCACTGACTGACACTGACTCAGTGTAACCCCGCTTTAGACCAGCAACAATGAAACGGGGCTCGAAGATATTTTTATGTGGTCATAAATAATTGAGTTCCTTACTTAACCTCAGCTCCTTTTCTTTGTATTATCACCATTCAGCATGTACATATAGTATGTGTGGTGTGTGATTAATGTACCTCATTGGTTATTTAAGTTATTGTATTTTTTATGCACTTTCACCTTTATTCCAGAGACAAAGACAGTCAAGAAAGGACAGACACAAGTTCTGTTTTTCTCAGAAACACACAATTCTAAGCAACATTAAATCATCAATTCACACTGAGAAGAAGTCTTTTACTTGTTGCACAGATTATTCTGGAACCATTTTAAAGTCTGTGCAAAATCAGAATAAACGTGTGTTCTGAGTTTGTCAGTCCAAAGAAGAAAGTGTTATTAACCATCCAGCCAAGTTTGAATGATCCACAAAAATATAAATATCCACAAGTTTATGAAATTAGGTGTTAAATCAGATGACAGCATCATTGCTACAGTGGAGAGGGAGAGAAAAATTACAGACATGATTACCTCTCAAAACGTAGGAAAATTTGAGGATGACACTGCTGCAGCTGTCAGCTTTATAGTTTTGGGGTCAGACACAAAGATTCGCCAGCAACACACATCTACTGCCCAATCTACTCCCATGTTAATTTGAGAAGAGAAATTTCCAAAAGGAGCCGGGAGCACCTGTGCTTTCTCTAACTCCTGAGGCTAAAGTTTATACAATTTTCGCCTGAAAATCGGCAAGGAAATGGTCCACGAGACGAGGATGCTGATGGTCATTTTGGATTTTGGTTTGCGGCACACTTTTTTTTTTGGCATTTTTTTCATACATAGATAGAGAGACAGACAGACACACACACACACCACACACAGATAGACAGACAGGGCAGACACACAAGCACACACACGGAGACAGACAGGACAAATACACACACACAGACAGAGAGGACATGCACGCGCGCACACACACACACACACACACACAAAAGACAAAAGTCTTTCAAAATAAGAGTCCCTTCAAAATAAAACTCTTTGTAAAACTCTCTCATTAACAGACACAAGACCACACAAGCTCTTTCAAAATAAGAGTCCCTTCAAAATAAGAGCGCATTAAAAAGGCAATGATGACACAGCTTGTTGTATTAATACTGAATTTGCTGAGCAGTGTCAGTAATAATGTATGGGGGCGACGGGGCCAGAGTCAGGCACACTCAAAATTTCTTTAGAAATATTTCTATTTTTTTTATTGTTTCTGATGTCATAGTACACTTTTCTGCTCCTCATTTTCTTTAATCAAGCCATTGAGAGAAACCACTTCATCCCGAATCTCCTGGTGATTCTAGTTTACAGTTCTTCTCTTCTGATTAAAGGTCCAGTGTGTAGGATTCAGTGGCATCTAGCAGTTGAAGTTGCAGATTGTAAATGACCAAATACCCCTCGCCTCACTCTCACCTTCCAAACATGTAGGAGATCTCACAAAAAGATGTCAATTTTTGGGCTACTGTAGAAACATGTTGGTGCAACATGGCAGACTGAACAGAACACACTCTGCAAAACTTAGTCTAAGACATAGGTCCGGATGAAAACTTATGAATGTTATATTCCATTTCTGCCTATAGAACCCTCTAAATCTTCCATGTGTGATAATCTGTGAAGTAATACAGTATGTTCTACTATTTAATTAGTAAATCTGCATGAGGGACCTGATGTTTAATCATCAAATGTAGAGATTTCTGCCTTTTATGAAGCAGTAAATCATATTTTGATCTAAAAATAAACTGCTAGAAGTAAGTAGTTGCTCAGTTTGCTGACATACTTTTGTCTAATTATGATCTAAGTACTACTCTAAGTTTCCATTTTTTGCTAATTGTCTTGACACTCACTGCACCACGTTCTTCTTCACTGCATGATCGTATCCTCCCCATCTTTCCCATGACCACAGCACATTCCCATACACTCACACTGTGTGGGACAACAAGCTTAGAACAAACACCATTCAGCACTCAAAAGGTGTCCCCTCCAGTCCACCGCCGAACCACTACCATCCCAGCGTGTCAGAAAGCCATTAAAATCCGGACTCTTAAAACGGTTTCTCAGCTCGCTCATGTTGCTTCTTCTCTCAGGCCATATTTAATAAATAAAGCCGCTGGCACTCTCTCCGTCAAGGCGAGAGAGCTTCTGCAAAGTGTGGCGGGCCAGTGAGAGAGTGAGAGTGAGAGGGTCACTATTATATCCTGCTAAAACGCTCCAAATGTAATTCAGCCGCAGGTCAGAACTTCAAAAGTGCAACCTTGTGTGTGTTCCTGGGTGTGTGCGGTAGCACTGTATGTGTGAGTGTGTGTGTTAAAGGGGTCGGGTTTTAAAGGGTTTTTAAAAGGTTTGGAGGAGTGAAGGTCAGGTGATGGAGAAAGCGTTAACAGCAAACATCTCTCCCCACATCTCTCTCCAGCTTGCTCTTCCCCTCTGCTGCCCATGAAAGTTTGATGTTAGAATTAGGTTGTTGACTCATCTCGCACCTCTCTGCTCATAGTATTGACAGGCTGCCAGCGGACTGCTGGGCGGGCCGAGATAGCCACTGAGTGTGTGCTCCCTCCCTCACTGTCTCACTCTCTCTTTTTTTCACTCTCCTCTTGCTTCAGCATCAACCAACAGCATCAGAAGTGTTTTAACAGAGCTTTAATGGCCTCAGCCCCAAACCTCACCTCCAGCACACACTCACTCAAACACACGTGCACATGCACGCATGCACGCATGCACGCACGGACGAACGCTGTGGGTTGGAAATAGCTTGCTGGTGGTGGGGGAAAAAAAATGTGTTGAAGAGGGGAAAAAAAGACAGAGAGAGCTCGTTGTGCTGATGGAGGGTGACATGCCCTCCTTTCCCACCCCCAGCTCCCATCCTCCTTCCTTCTGCCCACTGGCTGATGTGATCAGCCTCCCTGGATCCTGTCCTGTTGTTTCCTTGCTGTTCCTCTCACTCTTTACATCGGTCCATCTTGTTTTAACACTAATGCAGAGAAGAGTTCTCTGGGTTCTTTCATCTGGCTTTTCCTATGGCACTTCTCTTCATGAATTTAAAGTAACAAAGTCTTTTTTGTCTCTTTGCTAATACAAACTTTGTACATTACGTGCAGATGACCACATTCAATTTAAAATCAGTCACAATAGCTGTTATTGCTCGTTAGGTCCAATCACAGTGTAAAAATGTGACGTTATCCACAGGTTTCTGAAGCGCCGTTTTCAAGCTCAAAATCTGTGGCCTGCCACCATGTTGGCTGTCTTGCCTCTTCTGCCTCCTGACTAATCTAAAAATCGGACCTCTGGCTGGCCGAATGAAGCCTGGCTGCTCAAACAAGCCATCTGTAATGGCACCCACCTGTCAGTCGAAGCAACCACGCTGTTAATTCAGCATAACTTTAAGCCTTAATGTAATTTGATCAGAATCAGAAATACTTTAATAATCCCAGGGGGAAATAATTTTTTGTTACTATACTCCAGTATACAAACAAACATTAGTGGTATATGCATTTATATTAGCCAGCTTAGTAGGAGGATTGTTTTAGCCCTAGTGATGAACCTGCAGAGAATTATTACCTGAAACTGCAGCTCTGAAGTGCCTGGCTTGATTAATGCAGCAATCCATCCTTGTACTCAACAACTATTCTAAAACTGAAGTTCTGAAGTTCCATGGCTGCAGACGGGAATACAATTCAGACACATTCATGTTGAAGGAAAAACTGTGCTCTCTCTTCCTCTCTACACACATTCATGTACTTAAATGAAGTAAAGCATGGTTTAAAGGTACCACAATCTTTCCCTGCCCTCAACAATACTTCAACCATAGTTGCCATTTACAGATATTACAGTAATAAATTGCCTAAAAGACAGTGGCATGGAACATTCCAAAACCTTGTAATTAAACATAATTGGGGGTTTTGTAGACTGGTCCATTATCAACCTTCTGTCTGGCAATAGAGTTGGACTACATCACTATACTGTAGCTGCACTTTGTCCATCAAACCACATCCTTCCTCTGTAACTTAATACTTTCTAAGTACACTTTGCAAATGTGTATGTGTTTCTTTTTACTGTCCTGCAGGTTGCAGGGTGATGTATGGAAAACGTGGTGTATGGACCCATGGATCTGATATAACATCACTGATTTGATCATTATTGTAGTATTGTAAATTACTGAGTGTACTTCTTGTAAAATTTTGTAATAGTATGTGGAGTTTCCACTCTGACATGAGCAGTTTTCCAGCGGAAAGTCCACACGTTCTTTTGTTTTTCAGTGTTTCACCATGAAAATTGTCACATTTACTGTAGCAGCAATTTGTCATCTTTTGATGAGGTCGCATCCTGACTCATTCTTTCCTTTTCGCTCTCTGTTTTTCGCTTTGTCTGTCGTTCATACACTCTCCTACCTCCCCGTCTCTTCAACGATACCTCCCACCCCAACCCTCTGGTTCAGGGTTGGTGTGTGTATGTGTGTGAGTACTGTGGTAGCTAGGCCCAGCCAGAGGCAACGCTCATTAGCAGAGTTTAGCCACACAGGCGCTGAATGGGACGGCTTGTTGACACACACAATGGGATCAAACCCCCCCGACACTCACGCAACACACACACACACAACAGAGTCATGGCTCCAGCTTGACGCGTCATGCCCCCCTCTCTTACCCTCTCCAAACTAGGCGTGTGTGTGTGTGTGTGTGTGTGTGTGTGTGTGTGTGTGTGTGTGTGTGTGTGTGTGCGTGTGTGTGTGTGTGCGTGTGTGTCAGAACAACCCACCCAGATGGCTCATCTGATGCCCTCCTTCCCTCACCTTACGCTGTCACACACAAACACACACAGTCACATGTCATACACCCTGACCTAACACACAGATTTTATGCGTTTCATTACCTATCGCACATTTTGCACACATTTTGGGGAATCTCACAGCAATACACAAACACACACACACACACACACACACACACACACACACACACACTTTAGGAGAACAATACATCTATTGTCTCTTAGTGGCAACAACCACAACTGTCCTTCACAGATTTTAGTATCTACAGTGAAGTTGTCTCCTCTGGGTTGTATCATTCAAGTCCCCTCTCTCCCCCATGCATCTGCACACACACACACTCACACACACACACACTCACACACACACACACACACACACACACACACACACACACACACACGTGCTTGGTAATGGAATAAGCAACCCTAACACACAGTAAACTGACCAGTTAGTGCTAATAGGTTCTTTCACTTTGTCCTGGTTTGGCTGTCACATGGCGGTAGGACAAGGCTCCGTCCTATGGCCCCATCCACCCTGCCGGATGGGACATATCAGCCCCAATTTGGCCCATCACCGCCTTTAAGAAAATTCATCAGGCCCTCATTAGGAATGAAAGCAGTCTGTGTACGAGGAGCAGGGGCAGATGGGACATTAGTTCAGGCTCCCACGGACAGGGAACATAGAAGGAGACGTGTTGTATTTGTGTGAGCTGAGATGGAGAAAATGAGGACACATGAGGAAACTTCCATTTTGTGAGAGTGTGTACCTGTGTTCTTGTATTTTCATGGTACACACTTATGAAAACAAAGGTCACCTCATAAAAGTCATCGTTAGCCACTGAGGGAAGAAAATGCAGCTAATTCATGAGGAGAACAAGATCGCTACACTTAACTAGCAAACTCAGGAGGCGTCTGATGAGCATCAAAGCATGTTTTCCATTTAGTCCAACAGTGACAGTGTCTTCACATGCAGATACATCACCGTACTACACACCAACAGCTGATTCAGTGTACTGACTGTACGGGTTGAACTTGAAAGAGGCTTGTTCATCTGTAGTTCTTCTGCAGAAATGAGTATAAGTAGAACATTATACCATGTAATGAAATAATATAAAAAGATAGCAAGTGACTTGGTGCATGAATCTAATATTTCAATATTAGTCATTTGCATGGACATTTCTCACAAACAAAGTCAACCCACTTTAGACACCATTGATGTCAAGCAAGGACATTCACAAATGTTTTCTATTCATATTTCTGACAAAGTCCGTATTGTGAAATCAGAGTTTCTGACTTCAATGTCACATTTTTAACTTGATTCTCAGAAGACTCCTTCTTTCTCTGAATTCTAGGTTTAATCTTGGAAACATTGTTTTTTTTCTTCACATAGCCCTAATCCCCATCTTTGTGAAATACAACACCAAAGCAGCAAAGAAATACACAGTCTGCCAGTTAAAAGCTTGGTGCACATGACCACTATGTAATCAGGGCCTATGACATCCCACAGTCGCCCTTTCCACTTTGACCACAGATGTTATTTTTGCTCTCTGAGGTTTGATCACCACTGTGTCTGATCTGATGCAGCTAGGTTCAGTTACCTCTCTAACCTATCTGTGGAGTCGTAAGCAGATATAGAGCCAAGCTGCACAAAGTTTACAGGTTCAGGTAGGTTTTCCTTTGAGTGTTGACTTCAGGGTGAGATAGTAGGTGCACACAAATAGCTTTTTTTCAAAGGGCATGGTATAGTCAGACGAGATCTCATCCACTGCAGCCTCGCAGCAGGGAATAATGCTGCCCTCAGACAGCAACCACATGGCAGCATCTGTATTTTGTGTTGTCAATTGGTGGCATAATGCTGCCACTGCCCTTCCTGGGTATCTCTGATTGGATGCTACAGGCTGCTGCTGTCCACTATCTGCCAGTATAAACTTGTCACACAGCTAAATAATAGCAATGTGACATGATTAATTAGCCAGTTTTGCTAACTAGCATCATAAACCTTGTTTATCGTCCAAGGCCAGATCATCAGACTTGGAAGCTGATGCTGCTCCATGTCTGTTTCTCTTCATTGATCTGGCTGTGCTCTGCTGGCGAAGAGATGTGTAATTCAGGGAACTTGGATGAACTCGGATGAACTCCAGTGAAATCGGCTCCTGTATCACTCAATTTCCTGTATGTCCTGTTTGTGTGGTAGCCATGGTGACACAGTGAGGCGCCACCGTCGAGTTGAAAAAGTTGAATCATAAACTCCAAATGTGGCAACAGCAAAGAGCTGTTCATGAGAGCAACACCCGCCCTCCCTCCGTCACTCACTGTCTGGTCCTGCTAGTCTGATCAGAGCCAACTCGTGATGGTCTTCTCCTTAACCAAACGCTGTCTTGTGCTAAACAGTGAAGAGAAAAGTGTCATTTTTAAATGTCTCACTGTGGTTCAGCTTCCAGTACTACCTTATAGTTGTATCTTTGGTTTGGAGTTTAGTTTTACTCATACTTTCTCTACCCCACTTTGTTCTGACCAGCCTCACTGTTTAAGAGCTGGGTATTCCCCAAAATGTTTTCTTTTTACTTTACTTCACTGGATGTCTGCATACAGTGACATGCTCACATGTTTGTCATACAGTCCAAGTGTGTTAGTTTGGAGGACTTTTAAAACACAAAAAATGGTCATGTTTCCCAATGATTTGGCCTGATTTAGAAAAGAGCAGTATAACAGTGTAAAGAATGGACAGCCTATCCATGATGTCCACCCACTGGTTTCTCTGGAAACTCTGTGTGTTGGCTCTGGTTGCCACCATCTTCATAGTCCTGCCTTTTCTGACTCTCAGCTAATCTAAAAATTGGCAGTCATGGATCGCCTGCGAACGCTGAATGACACCTGGGTGCTCAGACCTGACACCCATCTGTCAAAGATTCCACGCTCTTAATTCAGCATAACTTTAAGCCTTAATATCATTTGAACAGGTGAGTTGTATATAAATTCACCCTCAGTACAGTTGTCATGAACGGGGAAATTAGCTACAGAGACCAAAACTGTTTTTTGTACCAGGCTGTAAACATGTTTATTTCTGCTGTGAACCATGGGGACTTATGGAGACTGACTCACCACAAGTGGACATTTGAAGGACTGCAGTTTTTGGCACTTCTGCTTAGGGTTCATTTCACAGCCAGGGAGGTTGCCACTTGTTCCCAACAAGTAGATGCATAACATGTACGCATGTGTATGACATGCTCATGTTAAAGCAGTAAGGGCCCTCAGCTGATAAGACAGGAGTTCCTGTGCCCACATGGAGCTCAGTAAAGTCATACAGCTCTTCAGTAGCAGCGATATTTATTTCATATGAAGACTAACAGAACTTTGTTAGTGGTTCTTTTGTCCTTTCTGCAGTTTGTACAGAGTGCAATGACAAATGACAAATGACAAATGATCATGACAAGGATGGTGTCGATCAGAAAATAAAAATGTGAACATGGATATTTTTAAAAAGTTACCTCATAACTTGTTAAGCTGATTTTGATGATTTTGATTACTTGTTTTATGTCCCAACAAGTAATAGAAATGTGTGTAGGTTTGTGTTTGTGTGTAGTGTATTTGAATGTATAGTCATTGTTGCAGTTAGATGTGGGCAAACTGGAACTGTCTCATCTTTGGTTATTGCCACACACTGCAGCCCTGATTACTGAAGTGAGACAGCCATCTTCCCTCTCTCCCTCACTCTCTCTCCCTCTCTCCCTGTCTCGCTCTGTGTCTCTCAGTCTCTCTCTCTCCCCCTTATCTCCCCTCTATCTATCACATTCCTCCCTTTGATCAATGCCAGTGGCATGTGCAGTCGGTGACGGTGTGTTTGGATGTGTGTTTGTGAGTGTGCAACTGAGATTATGGACGTGTTATCATGTGTACTGTGTGTTAGTGCAGTGAGCGTGTGTATTTGTGTGTGTGTGCATACCAGATTGGCCATGCTTTGATCTGCCATGCAGTGTTGTCTTTGAACTGAAGAGCTGTGTATGACAGAGGCTGGTGTTAAAGCAGCAAGGGCCTTCAGCTGATAAGACGGGAGTCCCTGGGGCCACAGGGAGCTCAGTAAAGTTGCACAGCTCCACAGTGACAGTGACAGGCCTCTGCAAAAGTTTATATCCAAAAAAAAAACCTTTATATCCAGACCAAACACTGTTTGACTGACCAGACTATTTAAGTGAAGGCAACTTTCACCATCTCAGAAATGGACTTGAGATTTTTTGGCAATTCTGCTTGCTGGAAAAAGTCAGGAAAGGCAAGGGGGTGGCACGCAAGCCCCTTCTGGGGCCCCAAAAGTTCCTCACTTTGGTCATGTGATGGCACCTGAGCCATTTCCTGAACAGAGGCCGTAAGATGTGCTTGAAACTCAACAAATACAAGAAACAGCTACTTATTTGTGGCTGGCTTTGCAATGTAAAGCTTGCTGTAAAAGATTAGTGCTAAATACACGGATTAAAGTTTAAAAATCTTGATAAGGAGCAACAATGTTCAAGAGCAAGTGATCATGGAGATCAGATACATGACCACAGTTGTTTCTCCTGGCTGTCAAGTTGTTCCTTGGCTCATTCCCATAAGATGTGAAAGCAAAATGTCATGGGAGCACCTTCACCCCTACCGCACCCTGTCCTCCTGACCCCCCCCCCCCCCCCACATGCTTCTCATTTAGGGCATCAGGCATCTCGGCTGCAGTCCTGACCTTCCTCCTCAGGGTTTTATGAGGCGGCCATTAACTCCCTGCTGGCCCTCCATGGCCTGCTGGCCAGATTTACAGCACCAATGAAGGTGTGTGTGTGTGTGTGTGTGTGTGTGTGTGTGTGTGTGTTAGAAAAAGCTAAGACTCTGTTGATTATCACGAGGGCCAAGCTAACTAGCTCAGTAGGTGCTAGTGGGATAAGGTGTGTGTATGTGGCTGGCCCTCACTTACCCTGTGACTCTGATCCTCCATTAATCTGCAGCATTAGCACTAGTGAGCTAATGGATCCAGCCACAGCATTGGCTGTCGGGGGAGAAAGAAGTCCAGGATTGTGGGGTGGAACAATGCAGCATTAAGATGAGTGGCTTCAACGAAGTGTTGGGATGAATTGATAAGCTAGTGAGTAAGCTTCTCAAACATGAAACCTTCCTTCTGTCAGCAAAAGTGCTTTGATATATGAGCCCTATGTTTTGTTTTTTACCAACAGCAGATGTCTTAATGTATTGAAATGTGGGGTGTGAAACCTGGCTAATGTGATCTGAATCTCCAAAATTCGTATCAACACCCGACAAATGAGTCGTCAGACAAGGTGTGGTCTTTCCTCTCACCCTCTGTTTAACCACAGACGAGGCTGGGCCCCATCAATGTGATTTAAACTTCAATATGCTGGCTGAGCACCTCTACATGGTGGAGACAATTTGAACTTTGCAAATTGACTCTAATGTGCAGCAGTGGCAAGCAAGTAGTGCTTTATTTCCGTATAAGAGGGAAGCACTGGGACTGTGTAGGTGAATAAGGTTTGGTCAAAGGTGAGGGAAGCTCAAATAAGACTGTGACCACCATAACAGCGGAAGATGACCAAGATACACGTAGAGTTTGTATGTCAAGCTGAAATTTCTTCTGTGAAAAAAACAGCAATGGCTGACCTTTTTCCCTCTAAATATGGAGTGGCATTCTGAGACTGAGGTGTCCATTTTGTGTCAGAAGCACTTGGGAGTTGGAGTCCCAGAATCCCAGAGTGCTACTTTATGTCTTCAGGCAGAGAGCTAACACCTAGGCACTTAGCTCTATAGCATCTCGCCTTCCTCCTTTCTCACCCTTTACCCAAGTGGCATCGCACTAGAAGAAGAGGTGGGATCACAGTCACAGAGGTGTTGCTGGACCCGTCCACAGCCTCAGAGTGTATCTGTGTTCCGCCGTGCATGTGTCCCTTGTTTTAAAACATGTACTGGCTTCATTTTCTTTTGTACTGTTAAAGTACTTTGTTCCTGTATCTGTTCTTTTTTATTTTCTTAATTTTACAATGAGCATACCAAGTTTTCCCTGAGAAAATCAGTCATCCTGTGCATTTCCTTCAGAATATTTTTATTGTCGTGGTCATGGTTTTGTTTGGTCTTTGGTTTTTAGTTTTAAAATAACTTTCTCCTCTCTAAAAAATATTGCTGAGATCTGGGAACATGTCAACATCAGTACAACAAAGTCCAAAGAGACATAATATGAGCTGTCAGACGATCAGTTGTAAACAAGCCAACAGTTCAGCCAGATTCTTTAAATCACTTTATTGGGGGAAAAATTAGTGAGCACACCTGAAATGTCAATTATTCCTCAAAAATATGGGTACAGAGTCTTCCTGTTCTGTAGTACGTTAGGTCAAAGTTGGACCAGGAAAAAGTCCATAAATTGTGATGAATGATTTCAGTGAACAGTTGGGTAATAGTTTTACCGTTCCTTTTATTATATTCAAAGAGTAAACTCCACAGGACTTTTCCTGAGGTGTCACCACAGTGTGATGAATGTTATTCTGTTGATCAGATACGCATCTATTGTCCAAGTATTGGGAGGATATTTTCAGCAAGTGACCGGTGTAACAATTAATCCTGATCTTGCCCTGATCATCTTTGACACAACAGAGACAATGAACACATTAAAGGTAAAGGCAGTTTATTTGTCTATGGCATGAAGACCGTTCTGCTCCAGCAATGTAAAACACCTGAACGCTCTTCAGTATAGCATTTGTCTTGTACTCTCCACCTTGAAAGAATGAGTTTTGCTTCGAAGGACAATTTAGACCTCAGACCTTTCACTGTGACAGTATGTGCTTTTTTCAGGAGAAAAATAAGCTACCGAATTGTACCTCTCACCTCTGATTTCACTTCCAAATAAGTTTGGTTGACTGATGTTTCTTTTACCTTCTTTTAAGTTATGTTGCAGTGTTTCTAGACCTCAGCAATTTTAAGCAACAGAAGCAATGAGCAAAACTACAAGAATGATCCAGATTGAGCTATAAAAATCTGGGGAAGTCTCTTACCAATGTTAACCAACATTAATTGTGTAAAGCCTTATTCACACTGGGGACGTAAGCGCCAAGGAATGGCTGCGCCGTGGTCACCGGAGCTGATCACTGCCACTCTAATCAATGAAACCATTCCCCCGGGCGTGCAGCAGAACACCTCAACAGCGTCCCAGCAGCGACACTATCGGATCTACAGTATCATTTCGTAGCACTCTATTTTTGACGCGGGCCGTTGCTAAACCGCGTGAATTTCAGCAGAGCAGATTGTACCAGACAGGAATCAACGTAATACACTTCCGCCCCCTTTCAAAATAAAACACAATACGCAGTTTATGTAGCCTATCACAACTTCCGGTAGCACCAGGTCAGCAGTCAGTCGATCAAAGGGTCTCAACATGAACGATGAGAGACTAATTGTTGAAGTAGAACAACACACAATCATTTATGACACAACAGATGCTTTTTATAATCTCTTCCACGTCGGAGAAGCAAAATAAACAGTTTGTTGTTGTTGTTTCCTTTTTACACAGTTTATCGCGGGTTCTCGCGTATGTTCAGGATTCTCGCGTGATCTCATGATCTCACGTGATACGGCTGTCTCGCTACGCTGCCATTACACTACCATCACACACCCGGTGTGAGTTGATGCTGGGCAGAAGACGGAGCAAAACCACGGCACAACCGTTCGGCGGCGTTTACTTCCCCAGTGTGAATCCCCAGTGAGGTGAAACAACTTCAACTTGAATTATTTTCATGTAATGACTCAGTTGTTTTGACGTCACAATGCAAGAATGATTGATGTTCCTGTCTATGGTGTGCAGGGTAGCAGCTTTATCCTCTGGAAAGACATCATATTACCATTTTCTTCCTGCCTGAATTTGTTTACATGTGCTGCAGAATTCTCTGTTTCCTTGAAAAGTCTTGGTTTCTTCGATATGATCTTAAAGGAAAGAGTTCAGAAGTTCAAGGTCAGGTGTTGGTCATGTCCAAAAGGCTCACGCTCTCTTATGGCAAACACAGCCATACAGCTGAGCTGGTTCACTGGTAAGCAGGGGCTGTAAAAGCACTCTCATGCACACTCTCGAAAACACACACACGACTTTGCACGCAAAGCTGAGAATGGCTTGCCATGGAGCGCTGCACTGTGGGCTAATGGCTTTCACAGGAGCGGCCGCACTCAGGTAGCACGTCTTGTCCAGCACGCCTGGCTCACTGCTTAAGTGCCAAATCTGCAACTTTTTTTTCTTCTTCTTTTCCTTATTACTCCAAATTTGGTTCCATGTACAGAAAGTATACTTTACCAGTCACATGTGGTTGTTACTGTACATTAAATCAATCCAACTAAAGACAGTAGGTTTGAAAAATAAATGTCTACTGCATGTTTATGGTCAGAGCTGTGCTCAGAAAAACATGAATTATTGAAATTATCATTCACAGTAACATATGAAATGCATACATACTGTAGGGAATATAAGAACTTGTGTGGTAAAAATGGGTAAATACACTAATTTTCCTGACATTGCAGGTTCTTTGTACTGAACTGCCTCAACCATCTCTCCAGCAAAACTTTCTAGAACTGTCATACTGTTGTAATAATCTGCTTTTGCTTCTCTGCCGCTTCCACCAAATTATGGAAATGTCACTTTTTGGGACTGACTATCCCGAGGGACCTTTAACACAGCACAGAGCTGTGAAAATGACACAACTCTTCTCGCTGTTCATTTCCGAGCAGCAGCAGAGCAGCTCTGAATTCACAGAACTGAGACAAAGACGCTAATCTTTACAAAAGTGTTTTCCCTCAGTGGCAATCAGGTGAAAAGCTTGTGGCCTTTAGTGCCTCTTAGCAGAGCCGAGTTCTGCCAAGGAGAGCTGCGTGATGTGGAAACACTTCTGAACCACCGGCTCTAATCAGACTGATGATGGTTAAAGACACAGAGCCTTCTCTGAGTCAAAGCAGCATCTGTGTGTGTGTGTGTGTGTGTGTGTGTGTGTGTGTGTGCGTGCGCGCGCGCGCGCGCGTGTGTGTGTGCGCGCGTGCGTGTGCGCGTGTGCGGTGCGTGCGTGCGTGCATTGGGGTCTGTGTGTCTGTATGTAAGGGGGCTGATGGCCCAGACAGCTTTGATCCCAAGGCCTTGTCATGTTTATGGGGGTGTTGAGAAGGGTAAGCCATGCCAAAGGAACAGGTCACAGACTATCAAGGCAATATGTCCATGTTAGGTTAACAGTGTGTGTGTGTACATGTACGTGCACATGCACCCTTGGTTGTCTTTATTGCCTTTTGTACATGCTTGTGCTCATACACACAATCATTAATCAGAATAAATTTTAGAAGTCTCCAAAGGCTTTAAAAGTGTTTGAATCTTAAAGGCTGCTGCTGAATAGATGGTTGTTCTATTGTCACTGACATATTTTCAAAATAAACTTCAGCACATTGATTTGAAAGCTTTAAACCTATATGCTGTTTGGATAGTGACCAAGTGTGTCTGTAGCACAGAGTTTTAGAAGTGTCCAAAGTTGCCACAAAATTCTGAAGTCCAGACTGAACAGCAAGCAAATGTCAGACTTGTAACGACTTCATATAAAGTTAATGCAAAGTGTAAAGAGATTTAAGTTGACAGTAGACTGCACAAGCTGGGCTCATTTGTACAAAAAGTGTTTATCATGAACATACAGAAATAACTAAAGATGTTTCTTGGGGGGTGAAATTTTAATAATATAAATTTCTGTTCATGCAGTTTTCCTAATTAATAATTATTTTTACTAATCTAAGCTCTGAACATCTAGGCTCATGGCAAGTGTTTACCTGTGACCCACAATTAAGTTTCAGTTTTGGCCCCACAAGGAGGAAAAATTGGGCACCCCTAATTTATAGTGTAACAGAGGTGGAGATTAAAATACATAGTACCCTGTCCTTTGCGGAAAGTGACACATTTAAATGTTCAAAGCTATTAAAAGGTTTTTAAATGGGTTCTGTCTCTAATTTATGAGTACTATGTAAAGTATCTGTCCACATCCTCATTACCTATAACTTCCCATAACTAATACTTAACTACCTGGCTTTGACACAGACACAGACCCCCTCCTTTAACTTTTCAACTGGACTTGAACCCTACATAAAAAGCTTGCTCACCAAGAACAGCCCTTCAACCCAGACACAGTGTGACACAGCACCTCCAGTGAGCAGTTTTAGCGCAGAAAGCTGTACTGTATGTTTGGCTGAAGGCTAAAGGAGGTAATAAGCTTACATGTCAGGCCCACTGGTTAGCTCATTCCCGTCAAACAAAGAGCGATTATCCCACTTTCTAACAGGAAGGAAGGAATGCACTGTGCTGTACACAAGCATTCAGCAGAAGACGGGTCAGGATAAGTTGTTGTTATGTGATTGTGGAATGTGTGTAAGAGGGTGTGCGCATTTTTCTATGTTTGTGACTGCCTCTCAAGTACATTGCGTCTACACGTGTGTGTGTGTGTGTGTGTGTGTGTGTGTGTGTGTGTGTGTGTGTGTGTGTGTGTGTGTGTGTGTGTGTGTGTTCAGTTGAGGGCGAGCAGCCACGCATGGCGCCGAGGCCTCCTTATTCTTGAATTCCTGGTAAAGATGCTTATTTGAGACCCTCTTCACATGTGTGTGTGTGTGAGTGTGTGTTCATTCTAAGTGAACTGACTAAAGCTGCCCTTTAGCCCGGGGCAGTCTCTCTTCGTCTTCTCACTCTTGAGTGGCCACACACTAAGAGGCCACATCCACTCCGAACAGCAGAGGGAAAGACAAGGACGCGAGTGAAGAAACAACAGCCCTCTTCTTTCACGTTAGCAGAGGTGCTACACGTATCTTTGAACCGTTTGCTTTTTCAAATGAAACCATAGCTGAACCGTTTTGGAATCAGTGTCACACTGGATTTGATCAATGCCAGCTCGTTGTCCCTGAAAGAGACTATTAAAAGGTTTTTGGCTGAAACACGTTGGAAGTGATTTTTTGAAAGTTGTAGTAGTCACAGCAGCCACCTCTTCCTGTTTTGTGCTGTAAAGCAGATATTAAGAGCAATCAGAAGGAATCCTGGTGGTTTACATATTCAGGTTACAGTTTCAGTTTTACGGTGAAAAATCGCCAAACCATGACAGCAAAGTACCGCTGTAAAATATGCCATGAAATATGACTGTTTTACTGTATACAGTAAAAGCTTTATTTATATGGCATTTTAAGGGAATTCATACAGAACAAAGCAGTATTTATGACAGACTGTTCATTTGACAGTAAAACACTAATGTTTTAAGGCAAAACCTTTATTTTATACAGCATTCATATGGTATTTTTTTGTCAGTTATATGGAAATTATAATTATTATTTTTATTGTATTTATAAGTTAAAATATGGAATAAGACCCCAACCTTAAACATGAAATAAAAAGTACTAATATTCTGTCACCATCATAGCAGTAAAAGTTTTACTATATTTTTTAAGGTCAAATTCTGGCAGTGTAATGTTAAGATGTATGTAAATGTGATTAATTTGCCGTGTGTGTTTTAGGTCTTAAAATAAGACTGTGTGTGTGTGTGTGTGTGTGTGTGTGTGTGTGTGTGTGTGTGTGTGTGTGTGTGTCCATCTCTGAAGGCAGTGTTCAACACTGCTGTCGTGTGATGACTTCATGTCGTCAGGCCAGAGGGTCTAATGTCCAGCCTGTCTCCGTCTGCTACACACACACACACACACACACACACACATGTGCGTGTGCAGTTTGACATTATAAACTATAAACTCTCAGTCAGTGCTGTACAGCGGGATTGTAACATGAAGTGCAAAGATGCAAATTTGTGTAGAGTAACTTTGAATATGTTTAGATACACTACATCCACACTGTGGTTAATATGCACATGTTGTGAGGGTGTGATTTGTAGTGTTGTAGTGCTAAGAAAAAGGCTAAAAAGTGGAAGAAGAAGAGGAGCCTCCCTCTGTCACTGTCTTTCTGTCTGTCTCCTATTGGCCAAAGGGTCTGGAAATGAAATGTGATCCTCAGAGTGAAACATCAAACAGCCAGCAGCTGCTGGGCTGTCAGGTCACCGACCGGTCAGAGGATGGACCACGGCCTCCTGTGTGTGTCTGTGTGTGTGTGTGTGTGTGTGTGTGTGTGTGTGTGGCTGCACACACAAGCATGCATGTCTCTATCTCCCATAGTCTACCCACCACACCATCCAGAGTGTGCATACAATCTCATGTTTACATGTGCATAACCTGTAAACCCCACCTGTGTGTGTCACAGTGATATATCCCTGCCATCATCACGCAGCATATGTCTCCCCACAAATTAAATGCCACTAGGCTAAATGCTAGCCTAGTGGCGGTGGAAGAGGAGGAAGATGGAGGAGATCAGGGCGTCTGGTCTGGGAGACGAGGAGAGGCGCTGAAATGCTGTCGGGAGTTGGCGGGGTGTGTGTGTGTGTGTGTGTGTGTGTTAGGGCTGGAGCTGGGGTATCAGGGGCATCTGTCTTGTCTTTGGCATGTGGAATGGGTCAGTAACCGTGTAGGCAGCCGAGCTGAGTGGCTGGCGTAGCCCAGCCAAAGCAGATGGTAAGAGGGGGTCACTGCTGGGTCATCCCTGTGTTATCCATGACACATGTACGTGACATTCTGACAGCGAAGACAGATCTATACGTGTTCATCTCCCACAGGCATTGGACAGGACATGTACGTAGATCATTTTTCTTTTTTTTCTTTTTGACATCTTTGTTTCAATCGACAGAGCTCGAATGTCAGAAAGTCATCAGTGTGATTCTTTAGCATTTCTTCAGTGATTATCCAGGTTAGGGAAATATTGCAGTGCAATAAGTGAAGGACCACCAGCTTAACCTCCACACCCTCACACTCAAGTGATACTTTGTGTTTGTGTGGTCACATGATATGAATTTTTACATCATGTCGATAAGGATCTCTGAAGACTTTAAATTTATTACCACATGAGCTGTACACACATGTCAGTATAAAAATGAGCCTTCATGAGTCTTCACTTCCTTCCTCACTACATAAAACACATTTCCTTCATTGGCACCTAACACTGGCATTGGACATGAAACGTGCTGCAACGCTGTCCAATATGAACTTAGTTCCAAGGGAGATTTTTCCTAGGCTGAAGCTACAGTAAGTACAGTAGGAACAGGCAAACCAGACAGCAGCAAACCTGATAGCACGTCATCATTCAACCGTCTCTCACTACTTCTATTTTTAATTGGATAAAAGTGAGATCATGTCAAGGTGACCCATGACCGGGCTTCACTTCTCAGTGTGTTCAGGATCCTGTGAGCTCGAGCATGAAAGAAGCTCAGGATGCTGTAAAGAAAACACCAGCTCACCTGCGGTGAAGTTTTTGGTTACTTGGGACTAATCCCGACAGCGAGAGGAAACGCCGTGTTTTGGCAGCTTTGTTGCTCGTATTAGCATAAACTGCTACCGTGAGGAGAATATGGAAACGCAGGTTGCATAGGCCGTTCCTGTGCGGCCAATAAGCTTTCCTGTGGGCTTTCCTATTGGGCCTCCTGTTAGCGCCTCCTGCTAAGCCAACACTACTCCTCATTAACCTCGCTTTTAGTGCCATGTTGTAACCTCCAGGGTGGAGGGGAAGCTGAACACCCCTCTGGTCTGGCTCTAAGGTCTGGAGAGACTTGTCACCATGAGTGACACATCATTGTGTGTCGAGCATGTTTTTTTTTTTTTTCCAGTTTGCAGATGATAACTCAGAGAGGCTTATATGACTGACTGTACATTTGCATCAGTTCCTTCCTCCTTGCCCCGTCCTAATCAGGATTCAAATCTTGGCAGCCTCTCATTTATTTAGTCTTTTTTGTTGTCTTTTCCTGTGGGTAATCAGTTGCCCCTGGTAATAATCTGCCCTACAGTCACAGATAAAAAATAAAAAAAATCACACAGGAGGGGGAGTAGCAAGGCCGAAACTGAATACGAAAACAGCTGGACAGGCAGCCGTACGGCGACCTTGGAAAGTGGGTCTGTATAAAGCATTACAAAAGCCCTGGGAGACACTCAGCCAATACATAAAGGACACTGTCTGCTCATCTTCTCTCCTCCTCTTCCTCCTTCCTTCCTCTTCATCCCTTTCTCCAGACTACTCTCTTTTTATATTCCTCCCGAGGTTATTTTCTTCCTCTTCTACACGTCTGCTGTCTGTTTCTTCATTCACTCTTTTGTTCAGATTTCTTTCTCTTTTTTTTCTTTTTTTTTTGCTATTCCTTTTCAAGTGACCCAACCTAGTTTTTTACTAAATCCCACAGTGTTGACGCTGAAGGCTGAAAGTACCATCAAATGTTGGTGAAAAGGTTAATACTGCAGGGGAAAATATCCTTCATGCTGCCAGAAAGTTCTTTTTGTAGACTTCTACTATTTCATCGACATTTTCTGTATTACAATCCGCTACCTGTACACATAAAAGTAATTTTAAAACATGGAAACATTTTTGGTACTGTAGGCAGCATTGGCCATTGGCTACCTCAGATTTGATCTTTTTTATAGCTAATTAAATGAATAATATCTTAGTTTAATCTAACTTCCTTGTGTCTCATGTCAATGACAGTGTCAGTTCTGGATTTGGAAATGCACATTAGTATTTCTTTTAATCTTCATTCCATACATATTCAGATCATTACATGATGCATGATTCTAACATTTACAAGATTTCTGGATTCATGTGTGGGAGTCACTCCTACTCTCTACTCTTGTGTATACTGTCCTGTAATATCAGGAGATAGAATGAGAATCTGCACTCAAAAAAATTAAATATTGACTTTAATTAATTTAATTTCTTTAATTTATTTTGTCAACGGCTTCCATGTGATTAGTTATTATTTCAACTCAAAAATATTATGTAGTTGGACCCCTAACTAACATTTTTGAGTTGAAATAACTTAATACAATTATGTGGAACCTGTTGACAACGTTGTCCACAGCGCTTCCTTCTCTTTTCTCCCCGCATCCATAGACAAAAAAACATATTCTTTAATGATGAATAGCAGCAAAACTCGTCACTAAAGACACGTCTCCTTTCCCCCCCTTTTGTTGACTAAAATTATGGATCAATTGTGGATTAAGCATCTCTGCCTGAATCACTAGTTGTCATATCATTAACTAAGACTCCTGCCAGAAGTTTCTATATTTTTGGCTCTGCTGGTCACTCACTCACTCACATCTCTGGAGTGCAATAGAGCATTTTTAACAGCTGTTTTCCAGCAAGAACAAACATCTGGCTTTCTAGCTGATCGCTCACAAAATGCCTGGATTGGCCCCAGTGTCTGCCCCTGTCGACTGATTTGGGATATCCATACTTTCACTTTCATTTCAGGGTGTAGATCATTACATCATTCATCAATATATTTCCCATGATGTCCTGCTCTTTGAGACCTGTGGGGATTTTTTTTAAGACAAGCTGACAAAAATATTGAGACTTATAATTCCCATTGCAATTTTCCACAGCATGAGTATTCACGTTTTGTTTGATTACCATGTAACAAGAAAAAGAATAACGTCACATTTGAGAGTTATCTTTTCTTTCCTTGACAAATTACAAAAACAGATTAATAAATGATCAAAATAGCTGCTGATTAAATTTTGCTCCATTAAGGAACCATTGCAGCTTTAATATAGAGTACCTGATTAGAGATGTTCAGTTGTCTCCAGGGCAGTGTCACTTGGATTTTGTCTCTGTTCAACCTCACTCACCAGATACAACTTTGTATGTTTTCCAGTAGTTCAAAGGGAAAATATTTCTTAAAAATCCTCACTTCCACCTGTGCTGCCTCACCATGCAGAGTGGCAGAAAATTGTTCATTAATGGTTCAGATGTCTGCTCCAGTCTTATCCATACGAGCACTTTCTAAAAACAACTCAGCGGCAGTCGGCCAACTTTGAAGTCGACAGCATTCCTTTCTCAGGCATACCCTCAAACGCTGGCGGCCTCCTCGAGACACACTCTCACCCCCTTAGACAAACTTTAATTAACTTGTGTGTGCAAGTCTGAATCTCCCAGCTTAACCTTTGACACACTGCCTTACCTGAGCACCGCCTCTACAAGTGCCCCCCACTCATAGACAAAGGCTGCATAAAGACAAGATTAGCCGCTCGCCATTGTCTTCCCTGCTCCTCTTATTGGAAAGGTCTTCAGGGCTCCGAGCCGAAAAGGCCATTCACTAGGCCAGAATCAAGCACTTGAGCTTTCAGACTGGAGGCCAAGGGCCAGCTGGGAGTCCGCTCGTAGTTAGCAGTGGTTCAGAGATTTTGGACCTAACTTTGTAAAACCTCTCATGGTGAATAGAAGTGGAATTATCCTGGGCAAATCCCTAGGTTGGAGTTGAAAGTTGTGTTGGTGTGTGTGTGCGTGCGTGCGTGCGTGTGTGTGTGTGTGTGTGTGTGTGTGTGTGTGTGTGTGTGTGTGTGTGTGAGAGAGCTCTGTCTGGCTCCGCCGTGGCTGCCTGAAAGAGGTTTGGACACTTGGATAATTGCTTGGACCTGACGCCGACCATACACCCTTCTCCCCCTCACAAAACCATATCCGCTATATCAGCTTTGTGTGAGTTTTTTTGTATGTCTGCCTATGTGTAAATGTACGTGTGTGTGAGAGAGAGAGCATGTGTGTGTTTGTGGTCAGGCAAACTATAGAGAAGACTCATAAACCCTAGAAAGAAAGTCTCTTTGTGAGCTGTGTGCGTGTGTTTCCAAACTACTCCTGACCTCACTTAGGATCCGCTCAGCTGACCACAGTTTTGAGTGTGTGTGTGTGTGTGTGTGTGTGCGTGTGTGTGTGTGTGTGTGCGTGTGTGTGCATGCGTATGTGTGTGTGTGAGCAGGGGGAAGTGGCTTTAGGGGAGGCAGCTTTACAACTGACACTGACAAGTCGTTTGGCACTCCAAACCTTCCAGTCTCGCCACTGTCCTTGAAACTGGATCAAGATGACAGGATATGTCTGCCTCAGTGTGTGTGTGTGCGTGCATGCGTGCATCTCGTGATTTTTTTATTTTTTTCATGTCTCCTGGATCACATCCCATTTTCAAACCAGTATTTCACTCTTCTGTCTGCTCTACGTCCTATTTTCTACCATTGTACTGCTCCACAAATACACAAAAACTTGAATTATTCATCTGAGGTCAGTTGTGCATTTCCTCTGCAAGTACTGGACGCTGTAGTATATGCAGACCATGTATGTGTGTGTTTGTGTGTGTGCAGATGAGTGTGTGTGACACCGACCCCATAAAACTAGGCCGGTCTTTTCCAAGCACTTACAGATAATCCCCACAATTAGCCACAAAGGCTGCAGAGCACTTTGATCAGCACAAGGCAATGTGGAACTCCTCAAAGATATGCTCCTCTTCCATCTCTATCTATCTCTCCTCCCAGTCGCACTTTAGCAAACTGATACTACAAGCCGCATCTGTTAAGAGGAGGAGGCTCAAACACTGGCCTCTCTCCCTTTCTCTCTCTTTTTCCCTCCTTTCCTCTTCTCCCTGTTTTTTTGTAGCGGGATGAAACGTGGCCCTTTTAATGTCTGGCAGTTTGGGGTTTGTGATTGCAGCATGTAAGGCAGTTTGTTTATGGGTTGAGTTACTGTTGAGAGGCAAAGCTGGGCCACACAGATATTTGGGCAGGCGGAGAGTAGGAGAAGGCGAAAGAGATGAAAGAGAAAGAGGCTGAGAAAGAAGGAGAGAAACAGGACGGGGATGTGATGGAGATGATAGCAAGCAGAAGGTTTCAGGGACGGCAGTAAAAGAGGAGTGTTTTGAAGCCAACCTTGTCTCTTAAAATTAACTTTATATAGAACTAAGTGGCTTCCTGGATTGTGTTTTATCAATATTAAAACCAACAACTTTAGATTTTGAACTTCTTGAAAATACAGTTGGTCACTCTTTTGTCAGGACAAAACAGGATTTCTCATAAATGCTCTAAACCTTTGGTGATAAAGGGAAACATGACTAAATATATCATGTTATAATATTTTTTAGTAGAATAACTACTTCTTTCTAAAAAAAACAGCAGCCATGAAAAACCCTTTTGACAATCTGTTTTTTTCCGAACATCTCTCTAAAAGCAGACAATGTGAGGGGAACATGTTGTTTTGTAGTTTGAGGCAGGAAAGTCTTCTCCAATCTTTAGTGCTATCAAGTGCAAGATTGTCTGCCTGTCCGCTGCTCTGCTCTCTAATTTGAGTATCGGGGCTGCCTGTCTGATTATGCCACCCACTGGTACTAAAAAAATAAATCTGTATGGTGTCATTTTTATTATAAAAACATAACAGGAAGAAAGCTGCAGCTGTAAAGTTGATGTAGTTACATTACAGTAATGTAATTTGTGGATTTTGCTGAGATGTCCAGGTAAATGCATGCAAGGATTATTCTTATTAATATCCACTCCCTACAGCCAGCATTTCTGCAATAGTTGCAATATTTAACATATTATATATTATATATTTATTATATATAATATTATTATATATATATATATATAGGTGGAAGGACATAAAACTCAGTGTCCCTTGACCAGGTGCTTGTGCTTTGTATGTCCAGCCCAAACTGAGAGGAAGACATACAACCGATGTACCATGAAACACCACAAATCACGCACAGAAACATACACTCATGCCCACTCACACACCACACACATGAATACACTTGTTCACTGGAATGTGCAAAGTTCACCACCCACCCCGAATACGCACACCATCTAGGAAAGCAACTCAACAAAACACACACACAAACAAACCACACACACACAGGCACCATGCAGCCAGACTTACCGGGAATATGATGACTCAGTGTGATGACCCCACAACATCTCTCTCCTCTTTCACCATCCTCTCGTCTTTTTCTCAGCCCTCCTCCCTGGCCGTTCACATAACCCTCCCGGACTCCAGAGGGGGGGGGGGGGGGGGGAGAGAAGGGGATGAGAGAGGAGGAGGGAGGGAGAGTGGGAGGGGAGGGATGAGAAATTACAAGGAGGGGGTACGATAGGGCAAACTGTGTGTATGTGTGAGTGTGCAGAAATAGCCCAGGGTAAACACAAGCTAGCATGGGAACTTAACCATCTTAGCACTGTGCCACTATCAGAAAAAGCCCCACCACCTCTCAACTGCACGTCCCTTCTTCTTTTTCCCTCTGTCATTCTCTCATCCTGCGGTGTGAGCGCTACAAAAAGTATTATGGCGGCATGATGGGACTTTTTTTTTCCCAAACCGTACCACTGGCCATGGTATAAATATAGAACAGCCTGTACACACTGGTCCAGTGTACACCACTGTTTCCAAATCAAACTTTCACACTCCCTCCTGACCATATAATGTGCATTAACACAGCTTCTGGCAGCCATATTGGATGTGTCAGCTCTTGGAAAGACAAACTATAGCTGATTAAGTTTTTAAATGTACAGTAGTTCATTTCCACAAACAAACTCAGCAGATTGGTGTTTTAACGTCAACACTGATGTTTTAGTTCAGATGATGACACATTTGTAGCTTGCAAATCAAAGTGTGGCCTGAGCTAAAGTGGATCTAATAGAAGCTGAACATTTCTCAAACAAATTCAATTAACTTCATTTATGTAGTGTCAAATCATAACAGGCTTATAGAACAGTTGTACTTGTTATAAAATATATTAATAATAAAATAATATTTTTTGTTGTAAAATCATTTCTCATGCAAGCTACACTGACATACTAGACTGGTTTCAAGGTTATTAACTGTAAAAGTAGAAGCTGTTCTAATGGATACCTCAGCCTCAATGAAAGACATTGACAACCAATGATTGTCCAATAATTCTGATCTCTACTATGATAGAAGATATGCAGCAGTCTTGTGTCATGGAATTAGTGGACACAACCGTAAACCTCATATTCCACCTCTGCTCTTCAACATATGTCATGAATCCTAACTTATGCTTGTCCAGAATAGTTAACTCATATTGCAACTTTTTAAGATTGTTGAAACACTCACAAGGGATGTGTCAGTGTGGCACATAGCACAGCAGTCAGTAATGTACAGTACACACCATGCCTGTTAAGACACACATATCTGACGCAATACATTCAGCTACACAGAACAGAGTAAATATATAAGCACATTAACTATCACACACATGAAGTCTAATGCTGGCCTGGTTTGAATTCAGTCATCTGGTTCATGATTAATAAAAGGCCAGTATTATCCTAAGATATGCTGTCTCACACATGCACATGCTTATTTGTGTGGTCAAACTGTGTTTCACATGCAGCAGCATGTCCTGTTGCTAATTTCAAAGTTGATCCTGTAGATGCAGTGACTACTGTACATCAGATGACAGACAGGGTGACGGAGAGAGACGAGGGACATGGACAGAGTACCACAGCCCTGGGAAAAGACAGATAAGGGAAGCAAGTGGCCGAACTCTGGGTCATTTGGCAAAGAGCGAGAGTCAGAGCTAGCTGGGCATAGCCTTGGGAAAAAGTGGGAATCCCCCGGAGGAAGGCAGCATTGACTCAGCAGGGAAAGACTTATGGAGCCTGAGCAGGAGAGTAGCTAGCGCTGCTGGGAACCAAGTCCCTAATGTCCTGCCAGGATGCTCACCCCCCTCTGACCGCCTCTGGACACACACACACACACACACTGTAGCCCCCATCTTGCTTCAGGTCAGGGGCTTCTGGGCAGCTTCCCACCGATTAGGTCCCCTTCCTAATAGGAAGGAGGAATGAGGATGGATGGATGTTAAAATTAGTCGGTAGCTGAACTCTGGCTGTCACTCTCCATCCCACGTCTCTCTATCCTTCTTCCATCCATCTCGGTCTTCTTGAGAATACATGGGTACTTCACACAAGGCCTTGTTGGTGTGCAGCATTTAGATACTGTTGACTCTTTTCACTTATCAAAATGGGAATTCATTTGTCTGTGTCTGTATAGTTTGGTCCTCTGCACATTTTAAATGTACTGTCAATAGATGGATGTCTTAGCAAAGTGTTTCACTGCTCCTTGTTAGAGATTTGCCAAGTGTGTGAACTCTACTCTCCCTCATTTGGTCTTTTGATGACAGTCGTCCTATAGGCGTTCACTTGGGTTGATGTCTGGTGATTGTGAATGCAATAGCATATCATTTGCCACCCCCCTGTTGTTTTTTTTACACACTATGATTCATGCTGTAAATAACCACCTATGGTGTGGAATTGTTGTTTTACAGTGTTGTTTAAAAAATGTTAATGTGCTCATATTAATCTGATATTGATTTTCTATAAATTACAAACAAAATTCCGTCCTCTAACTTAATTACTCCCGTGGACCCACCATCAAACCGGGTTTCTGGTTCTCAGGCTGGTCATTTCCTGGATCTGAGCACTAGCTGGTCTACTGGAGGTAACCTATGTCAGAGATGTTAAAGAATCATTAAGCTTGTCTGTTGTTGTTTGTCTGTTAGATGCAGGAGGCATCACTTGGGTTTATTTTCCTTCCCAACAGTTGTATGTCTCGAACTGAATATTCTGCTTCCTTGTTTTTTGTGGAGATAGGACTCAGTTAACAGTTCAGACAGTCTCTCTTGGAAGAGAGTCATCGCCAAGCACTTGGTTGTTCACCTCAAAAGTGACTGAAATTGTTGTGCATATGATGAAAAAGTTGGCTTGAGGGAGACACTCAAATCCTCACCTCCACACAGATGTCTAATCACTGTGTGAAGATGAAATGTGTTGGAGGCCTAACCTCCAACCACTGCAACGACCGACAGCTTGCTCTGAGCAAAACTTCCCTGGATAAAGGTTTAAAGGTGGAGATGTACACGTCCTCATATTGTTTTTCTGTCTTCTTTCTATTCATTCTGTAATGTCTACTGAACACATCATGTTTAAATCTAGCCCCTGTAGTTGGTATTTCTTTAATCTAACCTATATTTGATGCTACACTCATCCACTTTCTCCAGTGGGATCACAGCAGTTTCATGCAATCTAATCTTATCTAGTGTGTTTGCACTTGTGAATGGTACGGTTCATATTATCTGTGTGTTTACTGTCCTTGAGCCTGAACTGTGGATGAACCTGGTCAAATCTGCTTTTATGATGTGGCCCATTTTCATTAAAATGGCTCCCCCCACCTCCACTTGTAATTAAAAGACAGTGGGAGACTGGTGGTACCACCTCATATACCAGACCAGACAGTACCTGGCCGGGGGTTACCACAATGTTTACACACCCACACACTTACCACCAAGTTTAGAAGGTTGATATGAATATTTTTTAAATGTAACCTCAGTGGCATTTTGGACATTTCAAAATTTCATCTTGGACACAACGGATCAATTTCTAGTTAATCAGCCAGCTTCTTAGTGTTTGAAGTAGAACCTTCAACAGTATATCTTACTCATCATCATCATTGGCTTTCCACCCCAGCCAGTCAGTCCACATGGTTTGCAGTCAAACTGCAGCTTATGTGGATGCATGCAGTCCACATTGAAGTGTGCACACTAAAGCACATGTGCAATGCAGACCCTGTGTGGACTTCAGCATCAATAGTGGTACAGAGAGCATGAGGCACCAGCAACTGAAAAAGCAGGTATTGATAATAATTTCTATACGTTTGAGTCAAATTGATGCAACAACACATGATTAAATATATAATGAACCCATTGGCACCTATGACTGTGAGACAGTCTTGAAAGAACAAAAGCAGCCTGAAGTGCTTCCTTGCTAGTATCCATCCACTCTGAATAAATGCTATTATATGTGAGGACACACACATTGACGAAATCACCAAAATTCCATTGCAACACCCCAAATGTCACACCAAGACATAATTCTCCACTTCGTCCAGTATTCACATGTATGCTTATAAATGTAAAAGTGCTCATACCAGAAAAGCAGCCATTCCTCTGACAAACTGTACATTTACAAATCTTGTCCCACACTTTATGGTCATGTGAGTTTGTCACCTCTGTAAAACACCAGCTATAAATGTCAGTAGTGTAGAATCATAGAGTGTGGGCTTTGATTGAAAGCAGCGAGTTCACACCCACCCTGTTGGGATTATTAGAAGGCATTGTGTCCAATAACACATGCAGAAAAGTTGAAAAGAAATTTCAATCCTCTGATGAGACCTAACTTGGAATCAGTTGAGGATCGCATTGAGATCTTATCTTAAAGTGTTAAAGTATCTGAGGGTGCGTTTCCTCTGCTGTGATCAGGAAGGAACCTCCAGCGTGTGTCCAAAACGGGTGACATGACTCATGCCTAATAGCTGATCTGTAAACAAACTGTAAATGCTCGTGTACTTACACGTAGGCACACATGCGTACTATCTGATCTTACTCAGAGCATGTGTCACACAGGATTAACTGGATTTCGGCAGAACATTGTTTGCAAAAACTGATAAGGAACTGGCTCACTGTGCTTCATCACAACATCTGACCACTGTAAGAGGATGTTAAATTGACCTTGGGTCAGATTGTGGCTCCACTTCAAAACATTAGCCACAACAACAACAGTCAATATTAGTTAGAAGTTAGTGAGCATGGATGTTCTAAGTTATGATGAACAGCTGTTTTTGAATGTGTGTTGATGTTAACGCAGATCAAAGACAAGCTGTGACTGAAGGAAATGGTGCTCTTTTTTTTTTTTTAGGTGGTAGGGTGGGGGTCTCCTCTGTTTGGGTGTTGGATTGCGTCAAGAGCCCCCAGACCCCAAAAAGGCCCATTATGTGCTCACGCCATGGCCTTGTGTAAAGGGTCTTGCCTTTAGCATGTGGGGCTTCCTGTCTCTTGGTGTGTGTGTTTAGGCAGGTCTGAGTAGATAATGGCCCTGGGAGGCTGAGCCGCGGTGGTGTAATGGAGACAGATAACCCAGCTTCACTGTAAACACCTGTCCATACACTGTGATTCATAGTATACACACATGTAGACACACACACACACACAAAGGTGTTGTAGTCTGCCGGCCTAATGCGTGTGAATATTACATCTCCGTTGAGTCTATCTTTTATCCATTATTGCGTGGCTTCAATGTGTTTTCTGTCCTGCTCAGGTTTTGGCCTTTGTCTCTGACAACATGGTATAAACAATTTAAATTATGCTTTCCCACCAATCAAGGCATTCTAAATACTGATGACTGACTGCAGAGTTACACAGACCCAATGGATATGTGCTGAAATACAATTCTTTACTGGTACAACTGTTAAATGGTCTCATTTAGGGACATTCTTGTGCCTCTCTTGTTTTATACTGGTATTTAAACATAATATTGAAATGTCTAGCTCAGTTGACAAGAAGTCAAATTAATTTAGTGTGATTGAGGAGTGAAAGCTTAGGCTCCCCGCACAGACACTTCTGTGTAGTGTAGTCTGGGTAAAGTTGAATAAATTCCTTCATGTCATCTATTGTTAGTAATATTTGTGCTTTTTCTTTTGTTTTGATGATGCAACAACCCAAACTTCCCAGAAGGATTAATCAAATATGGTCTCATTAAAATAGTTTGACTTTGGGTGTACATCCATTCTCTCCTCTGCTCTCCTCTGACAGCATGCAGACACTTAAATGCCTTTTGTTTCTGGATCTGGTGTTCATTTGGTTAAGCAACGGGCCCATGTGGTTTGGTTGCGTGCACTACTGTGCAACTGAGACGATCCTTGCCCGTGTGTGTTCATGTGTCTGTTTCTGTGTTAAGTGTGTGTATGAGTGTGCGCGTGTGTGTGTGGACGCCAGGCTGTCTCCAGCAGAGGAGGCCCAGTGTGTCAGTGTGGAGGTGGAAGGGGAGAGCAGGGCTAGCTTCTATAAATCAGGCCAGATTACAGAGGCAGAGAGGCCTGCAACTCCCTTCTACTACCCAGCCTCCTCTGCTTTATGTCAACCGACACACACGCCGTTAATACTGTACGGTTTTGTAGACACTGTCCCAACCCTTCACTGTAGAATACAGTAGGCATTTGACTATGCTTTTTAAAAAACTCTAACACAGTCCACTTGATATTATGTTCACAGCTAAATTTGACTTTGGTAAAAGAACATCAAGACATTTTCTCAAACTCACTGAGCGTCTCTCTGGAGTGATTTTCAACAGTCATAAAGGAAGAGACGTACCGATCCCTCCACCGACAGTAGCCCACAACGCGGGCTGAATGCAGCCACAGGATGTTGTGTTTTGATTAAGGGCTGAAGCCACAATCACAGACATTTCCGAATGTTCATGACTTCGTTTAACTGGCTACAGTATATTTATATGTCTTTACTTCCAGCTGTGATTGAAAGCAACAAGTTGCTGACAGCGACTCCGGGAAACATTGGCCAATCACTGAGACAGGTTAAGGGAGCAGCAGAAAAATAAATGACAGTATATCACAAAACATATTGAGCATAACATTAATTTGATTTAATTGTGACTGTATTTGAGGGTAAGCAAATATGAAATAAAGCAACTCTGTGGTTCAGGCCTAGGTTTTTAGGTTTTTACGGGCAATATGAGCTATACACAGGCTACATATTATGCATGCACTAATTATGATCTAACTTAACATACAGGCTAAGGCTTGTGGCTACAGCATGTGGACCAGATTTTGAGATTCCTTTCACCAAATAGGAAAATAATAATTTATGACGTCAGTGGTACGACTGGGAGGAAGAATCTTTTTGAAAGAATTGTTTTGCAGAAATGGTTTGGCAAAATCTTTTTCATTGATTGATCGCATGTTTCAGTTTCTTTTTGTCACAGTCATAGCTGCATACATGGCGGCACAGTGATGCAGTGGTTAACCTCACAGCAAGAAGTTTCCTGGTTCAAACGGGGCCTTTTTGTGCATTTTGCATGTTCTCCTCATGTCTGTGTGGAGTTCTCTCCGGGTTCTCCAGCTTCCTCCCACAGTCCAAAGACTTGCAGGTGAATTGGTGTCTCTAAATTGGCCATAGGTGTGAATGGCCCTGTGATGAACTCTTGCCCAATGTCAGCTGGGACTTACGGTGGCCGGGAACCCTCAATGCTGCAAATAAAAGAAACTCTGCAAACAAAAAGAAACAGCGCTACAAATATAAGAAACGCTGCAAACAAAAAGAAACGGCGCTGCAAATAAAAAAGAAACGCCGCTGCAAATAAAAGAAACTTCACAACGGAAGTGAATTACCGGGGACTATTTTTGCCGGTGCACCTGTAGTTTTTTATGTGAGCGAAGAAGAAGAAGAAGAAGAAGAAGAAGAAGAAGTACAGACGCGTATTGCATTCACTTGAAAAAAATAAATTAGACACCTGATCTCGTAATTACGAGATAAGGAAAGGTGCCTTATTGGCTACTGCACTTCGGTAAAGTTAGAAAGATATTGGCACTTCCGAGATCAATAACTCTTAATTGAAACGTTGTTAAAACACAAAACACGCATATTTTCAACCATAGTAAGACAGACAACGAGCTACAACCTAATGTTCATCACAACAAACCATCCTCGGAGCCACACCAACAACATTAGTGTTTACTAAGACTTTTCATAATTTCTGGGAATTTTTATTAGGAATATTAATCAATAACTTTAATATGATACAGTACTGCGGTAACGCTATCTACACTTTAAAATCTAGTGCCCGACTACATCAGTTTGTACGGTAAAGCGTCTTCATGGTGCCTTCATGACACCTCGGAAACTCAGAAATCAAATAATAATCTCTTTTCTAAGATACATATGCAGATTTAGAAAAGTCATTAAATAAACAAATCAAATTGTTTTCTGACAACTCCACCTGATTCTTGTTCTACATGTTCCCAGCTACTTCTGGGGTGATTTTCAAGTTCTTTTACTGTACCGTACCGGTTTGTACTTTACCGTACAAACTGATGTAGTCGGGCACTAGATTTTAAAGTGTAGATAGCGTTACCGCAGTACTGTATCATATTAAAGTTATTGATTAATATTCCTAATAAAAATTCCCAGAAATTATGAAAAGTCTTAGTAAACACTAATGTTGTTGGTGTGGCTCCGAGGATGGTTTGTTGTGATGAACATTAGGTTGTAGCTCGTTGTCTGTCTTACTATGGTTGAAAATATGCGTTTTGTGTTTTAACAACGTTTCAATTAAGAGTTATTGATCTCAGAAGTGCCAATATCTTTCTAACTTTACCGAAGTGCAGTAGCCAATAAGGCACCTTTCCTTATCTCGTAATTACGAGATCAGGTGTCTAATTTATTTTTTTCAAGTGAATGCAATACGCTTCTGTACTTCTTCTTCTTCTTCTTCTTCGCTCACATAAAAAACTACAGGTGCACCGGCAAAAATAGTCCCCGGTAATTCACTTCCGTTGTGAAGTTTCTTTTATTTGCAGCGGCGTTTCTTTTTTATTTGCAGCGGCGTTTCTTTTTTATTTGCAGCGGCGTTTCTTTTTTATTTGCAGCGGCGTTTCTTTTTTTTTTGCAGCGGCGTTTCTTTTTGTTTACAGCGTTTCTTATATTTGTAGCGCTGTTTCTTTTTGTTTGCAGAGTTTCTTTTATTTGCAGCATTGAGGGTTCCCGGCCACCGTAGGGACTGGCTCCAGCCCCCTGCGACCCCCATAAGCATAATCAGTTATGAGAAATGGATTGAGAATTGCATTTGTTTTAGCAGTTACACCCTGCGATAATGACTGGTTGTCCCTCAGTGGGTTTGGTCTATATTCACATAATGACACTTCACTTTGATTTTGGAAAAAAAGTAGAAAAGCATTAGAATGATGAAAGCCATGTCATATATTTGTATATATTACATTCACAAATTTTGTTTACATTTTGTTTACAAGGGGAGGCTGTGGTTTGGAGGTGGAGTGGGTCGTCCACCAATCCCGCGTCCAATCCTTGGGCAAGATACTGAACCCCAAATTGCTCCTGAAGGCTGTGCCATCAGTGTGTGAATGTGTATGAATGGTTAGCTCCTCAAACTGATGAGCAGTTGGCACCTTGCATGGCAGCCAATGCCATCAGTGTATGAATGTGTGTGAATGGGTGAATGAGATATGTAGTGTAAAAGCACTTTGAGTGGTCGGAAGACTAGAAAGGAGATATATAAGTACAGTACATTTACCATTTTGTGAACTGAAAACTTTACTCTAGGTGATTTGATGACTGAGTTAACTACTTCTGCTGATGCAGACTGTCAGATGTTGTTGATGTTGAATATGTTAGTGAGCGGGATTTTTTTTTAACTATTCCCAAAGACTAAGTTGTGTTTTAAATCATTTCCGGTAACTCTTTAACGTGGTATCTAATCAGAACCATCGGCTATTGTTTGGCATAATCTGGGCCGTGACTTCCTCTGGATTCTGATTAGTAACAAGAAATGGGAATACTTCTGATGCCAAAGTCCTGGTCCCCTGCCTACAGATTCTCCATTCATATGCTAATAATATCTGCCATGTAGTAGTTGAACCATGAAATGTAGCTCTTTACTCCATACTAACTGTTGTTTGTATTTAATTTTTTTAGCATATGCCTTACTCAGCAGGCAATAATAGTGTTCTTCCATGCACTACTTCCACTATTCCTGTAGCACTTGATGCTGAGGTGTTCAAAAACGAGTCAAAGTGTGCCAGCATGCTACAGATCTATTATCAAACCTTCAACAACTCATCAGAAGTTAAATCAGTGCTGGTTCAATGCATACTCAAGAGGCTTCCTGAAAGGCTTGATGGACCTTTTTACAAGCAGCTGATGCTAGCTCCTGACACACAGAATAAGCAGTTTATTCATTGTGGATGTCTTTATTCTGCTATAATAAGTTGTCTTTGTAGCCACTTTGCGGTCGTGACTGTATTTGAAGTTTTCCTAAATCAAGGCTCTCACAAGATCTTGGCTTTTGATCCTTGGATGGGGCTTTTAATGTGTCCATTCTTCATCTCTGACACCGAGAGTGATTATTTGTTATGTTTTCAGTAGCCCTATCGTTTGGGCAGCTCAGATCACCCGTCTATATAATCCCCCTCCAAAACCTTCCAATGTAAAATAATGGTTTTCATGTTTTTCTTTCCTATTTTTGGGCAGGCAAAGCCGGCAATATGATGTTATGGCCATCCAGCACTTTCTCTCTGTTCTCTCTCACCATAGTTTGGAATTTAATTGTGTTTTGACAACTCTTTTCCATGGCTGGCCCAATTATAGCCTCCAGTTGGGCTGGTAATGATAGTTGTTAATGGGGTGAAAAATGGACGTGCATCTCTGACAGAAACCATAAGCAGATCCTTTGAAAGGAGAGGTGGGAGCCAAGGAAAGCACAGGCAGTTATGACCTCGCTGTGCTCCCGTCCTCTCAAGGCCTTTATATAGCATACACGGCTCCCAGCGTCTCCTCCAGGACCTTTACTATCCTATTCTGAGTGTATGTCAGCCGTTTTGTCACTGTTAAAACATCAGAGCAGTTGGTAGCAGCGTCAGGGCTACTGTATGAGGCCATGGGAATGACTCTGCGCAACCCGTCACACACACAGACACACATTTCTAAATGTCGTCAAATTTCTCACGCTTTTTTCCTTCCCATCCGCTCGCTTCTCCCCCTCCTTCACAAGCTCCCTTTTTTCTCTTGTTGCTCTTGTCACAGGGAAAGTATTGATCGGCCTCTTCCCAAAGTTATTTTTAATCAAAGATAAACAAGGAATCCACATTTCCTTGGGAGATGTGGGGTTGCCCGAAGTGTCTTGCTCTTTCTTACAGTTTTCTTTATGCTCAGGGGAGGCTGAAAGGGAGAGATGAAGCAAGATATGTGAGCGTGAGGGCTGCATTGCATAAGGGGGGTTGGGAGCGGCGGGTGTTTAGAGAATAACACAAGTGCCACCAGCGAGTGGGAGACGTGGGAAGTCCGGCTTTAGTCTCAGTTAGTTGTAGCACATCCTATTATTATCCCCCGGGCTGTGCGACAACGCTGACCAGAAGAGACCCTAAACACACACACACACACACTCAGTCAGAGTTCTCCCCTCTCTCACACAAGCGCAGGCCAGGCCATTCCCAAGTCTTATTTCTTCTGGACTTTATGGGAACACTTAAATTTAGCCCTGGCAGGGAGTGCAGGCATAATAATCAAAGCTCTTGTCACCAGGCTCCCAGTGCTAGGTGGTCTGGCTGCTCTGGAGGGAAACTCTCACCCAGTGGAAGACATGTTTCCTTCTTTGCATGCTGGCACATTTGGGACTTATAATTCTTTTTTCCTAATATCTTCAGCCCATGCCTTTGCAGGCTAGTATAATTGACACCTCTGAAACAAACCCATAAAAGCAGAGGAATGCACAGAGCTTAGCTGGTGGAGAGTTTGTGCTGGGAGAGTTTTAGAGGGGTCACATTTGGTACATCTGTAGAGATTACACATATAATCTGAAGAACTTCATAGACAATAATATTTAGGATGATTCTCAGTGTCGACTAATCAAATCAAATGTTCTGTGATGGTGTCAGTGAGCACCAAATGGTTTTTTACCAGGATCTGGGTGGCTGGTTACCACTTGATTTTACTTTTAGTAAAGGTTTCTTCTGAAATGTAAAGCTAAAATGATGTAGCATGAAATGTACTGTAGCAACACAGTATGTGAAAGGCCTTATATGTTGGAAAAAAAAGCAGCTTGTCTAAATAATTAATATTAAGGACTAAGTGGTCGTTGGGTAAGGATAGTTAGTCTAAGACATGACTTCTAAATCCATACTTTAAATTTCCCAGCCAACATCGAGAAGCTGACACCTACTTCTGTCAGAACACCCAAGTTCAAAGACTGCAAATAAACCTTATAGTTATACACATTCAAGTGAAATATCATTCAGAAAATACAATATGAATGCAACTTTATTACAGCATGGTGAAAATGTCACAAACAGCCAGTGGCTTTGCGTCTGAAACGTACAGCACATCTCTCTCTTCTCTTCACTAGTCATCTTGATGCAACAACACAGGAACTAATAGAGATTTTCACAATGCTAATAAAAAATGTGTGCTAACTTTTTGCTGCTTCACTCAGCAGATAATCTCACGTCTTCGTCCTTGAGACTGTTCAGCTCATGTAAAATCAGTTTGATACCTTGAATACCTGCTGTCAGGTTATATTGTATTAAGACCTAAATTCTTACTCTATCTGAGCATGTGTGCTGCTAACCTAGTGTACACTCTTATGCTTCATGACTAAATTCAATAATTTATCTCTATCATGCAAGTGGAATGACGGCTCACTGCAAAGAAACACAACAACTTGTAAAGGCAAACTGCTTTGCGTGTTAGCTCAGTATTCACACTCGACCCTGGTGCATGTGTGATCTGTGTGTGTTCATACAATGCAATGTTGTTCACAGCGTGAAAGCCCCCATGAGGTCAAAGGTGATGAGGTGCTAAGGAGGTCTTTGACACTTGACACACACACACACAGTGGCTGGCCAGGCTCCCCGTAGAGTGAAACTGTCGCCACCTGGAGTGGGGGACTAATTAGCCTGTGATTTGTGTAATACACTCGTGTTAGTGTGTGCAGGGATCTGTATGTGTGTTGTACATGGTGAAGATTTGTTTAGCCAACTGTCTTCTCACTCTGTTCTCTCTTTGTCTTTTCCATGTTGTCCACGTGGCCTCATCCAATGGATCCTAACAGGTCAGTGTTGTGTTGTTTCTGTCTGCTTTTACTCTCTTACCAAAACATCACATTGCATTTTATAGTGCTAATATAGAGTTGAGTCATTTTAAAAGGGCAGAAATTATTTCACCACTTACCTCTTGTGCCATCTCATCATGTTCATAAGTGCTTCATAGTAGTTTGAGTTATTAGTGGATTTGAGATCTTTGCTGCCACTCCAACACAACAGAAATGGGTTGAAAAAAATAATTACATTTAATGAGTCCAACAGCAGTGTGTTTTTCAGTGGTTCCTTTGGATAATCCAATAACATTTTACTCACAGTTCACTGTTTTCCACCTACCACTCATTTACAAAATTGCATTGAAATTCATTGACAGTGAGGTCTCTGTGGCCGTTTAATTGTCTTGGAGCGGTGACCTCTTGCTGCTTGCGTGTAAATAAAAGCTTCAGCCAATAAAACTAGCACATTTGCAACCAGTTAAATAATATTTAAAGCCTTTCTCACATATTAGAATGACCACTTACCGTGTTATGACCTGCCCCTGCACCCTGTGTCAGAAGGAAATTCATCATCATCAACGTGGTTTGATCGTTTGAATTTTTTAAAGAAGACGCAGATGTTTCAGGAGCAGCAACTATTTACCTCCAGCACCCCAGCAGAGCTTTTTTTTCGTTCATGGTAGTAGAGTGTTCAAACCTTGCAGCACCTTGAGATGCTGTGCGTGTTACTCCACCCAACTGATGTCGCTTGCCTCCAGTTTCATAACTGCATCAAAAAACCCTCAAATTTTAATTTTAGAATCATGAAATACACAAAAATATTTGATGTAAATAAGACTGTTGGAAAGCTAGACTGTGCTAAAGTTGGCTACAAATGCCTTAAACTTTATACTGAGCTTTATACTGGACACACACAGATCAAACTCAATATTTGTACCCTTCTCAATGCATATAAGCCCTACATGAAGGTCTAAATATTCCCTGACAACATACAGTAGAGCTGGCTTCAGTGTGCTCGGTGGTAGCTGCGGCCCTGCTGCACATAATGTTTGTGTTTTACAGCGCAGTAACCACCTAATAACTGTGTTAAGTAAGCAAAATGAAGACATATTTCATTGTTACTACTGGCAAAACTCTGGACAAACTGATGTCATCACAGTAAGTCACCAGGTATGTAAATCCCTGTGCGGGTGAAGTCATTCTGCATAACTTCCCACAACATGAGCAGGGTTTGCGTGTTCTGCAGGCCCATATAGCTTTATTGCTCTATTTGTCACTGCCAGCATTTCCACTTTTTTTCCTGCACACTCCCAAGGTGAAGAGGAATGAATGATGGCCGACAGACTCTGCTTTCTTCACTCTTCCTCCTCTGCCTCTCGTTTCGTGAGAAAGTCAGGGAGGATGGAGGGAAGTCAGGCTGCTCATCAATCCTTCCATGGAGAGGGAGAGAGAGAGAGAGAGAGAGATAGAGAGAGAGAGAGAGAGAGAGGGAGATGGAGTTCTGAGGAAGTGAAGGTGTAGGAGGCTTGGTTTAGCCAAGGGGAGTCCCAGCAGGAATACACACACACACACGCACAGAGGAAGAATAACACTCATATATCTGGCGCGTCAACAACTGGCCTCTGTTTGCACAGTGCTGACACCAGTGCAGCCAAGCTGCTACTGGAGTTTCTCATCACCCTCGTTTTGCTGTTTGTGTGTGTGTGTGTGTGTGTGTGTGTGTGTGTGTGTGTGTGTGTGTGTGTGTGTGTGTGTGTGTGTGTGTGTGTTGTTAGGTGCACTAAGGGGTGCATGGTCTGTGTGCGGGCCTGCAGTGCTGTCTGTATTTGTTTTCAATCAGTGCACATGTTGGGGATCTCCTGCAATGTGTGTGTGTGTGTTTACTGAGCACCTTTCTGTAGACCAACAGAGCAAACCTTCAGAGTTCCTGGAACATGCTTCAGAGATGGCAGTGTAGGTCAACATTATGGTCCAAACTGAAATCTGAAAAAACTGAAACTATTTTATGGATTGCTCTGATATTCTGCAGAGACATTTATGGTTCTCCAAGGATAAAACTCTAATGACTCTGGTGATCCTCTGACTTTTCATCTAGCATGAGGCTTCCCTACCCGGGGCCTGAGCTCCCACAAGAGGTTGCAAGATAAAATAATGTAAACAAGATAGCAAAGGAGGAGAAAGAAAACATACACATTTGAGTTTTTCTGACTTTTTTAAAGGACAGGCAATAGTTTTAAAATGAACCAATCAGTGAACATCGTTCTTCGGTCTGTATGCAGACCAAAGTTTGGGCTCCACTTCTCTAGGGTCGCCAGTAAATGGATGACTTTAGCGAAAAATCTCAACATGTTTGTAATTTGGGAAAATTTTACATCTGTCCAACACCAATGACAGTTTATGATTAACATCCAAATTCCAGCAGGCACGGATGTGACGCATTCCTCGTGTGTGCCGCACCCGTTACTAGTCCACGCTTCAACCCCGACCAGAAATGCCGCGGCCCGTTACAGAATCGTCCCAAAGGCACGTCTCCACTTGGTTCTGCCGAGAACAAGCGGATGTCCTGATTTCTGAAGGACGCAGCGAGCAGCCCGCGTCAATCTGCGCAGAGCAGCTCGAGCTGGGCCGGAAGTCAGACACAGAAACAGCATTGAGAGGATCTGCATGGAGCACAGACCAAAACAGCGTCATGGCCACAACCTGACAGAGACGTGCCCCGGTGGGAATTTGGCATCCTGTCAAAAATAATTGTATTTGAGCCTCAGCACTTTGTGTTTAGTGATATGTTAATATGCTAAAACATTGTCATTGTGAAAATTTTAGCATGACAATCACCACCATTTGTCACGGAGTATTGTCAAGGATTAAATCCAACATTTGGGCCTTAGGTGTTCTAATGAATCCATCCTACTATTTGGCTTTGTTCTAAAGAATATTACGACATCACAGAGCTGCTCGCATGGCTGTAAACGTTTTATGTCTTTGTGTGAAGAGAGATCACTTCTGTGAGTAATCCTCCTCTTCTGTCTCTCTCTTTCTCACTGGACTCTTTCCGACCTCTCCTCTGTGTGGATTTAGCCAGCTACAGATCCACAGATTGTAGTTACGTGTGTGTATGTAGAGGAGTCAAGATTTCCTTTTTGAAAGATGAGGTGGAAAAGCCGGTTAAATTTTTCGAAGTGTCAGGTCTGGTATGTTTTGTGTACTTTACATGAAAAGACTTTGGCTTTGGTTTGTGGAGCTACTAGTCCTTTTTTTCTTGTAAATTCTATGTCGAAGTGCAATGAATACTCCAATGCCGTGAAAAGGAGCTCCACTAAAAGTTATTGCCCTCAGAAAAAGAAATCACTTAGCTGTGTGTTTGATCTTTCTTATGAAATATGCCGTTGGACAGCATTTCATATAATCCCATACTGTTCGTAGCCGACGGCAGGCCTTATGACAGCCGTAAATTACAAAATGGCCGACCTAACCAGAGGAGCGAAAAAGGGAAGAAAAAAAAGGGAGGGGAAGGATGGCAAAAACACACTTTGGTAACCTAGCATCGCCCCCGCTTCTGCTCCAGCTCCCCATGGGATCAAACAAGAGGGAGGATTTGGACAAGTAAATCATTTCCTTCAAGTGGTGAACTCTCAGGGCCGGCAGAATGAGTCAGACGTGTGCATTCATATCAAGTGGAGGCATCACAGCAACACTTTGCCAGAAAAGCCCGGCTGCCTTTCTCTCACACTCTTCCTCAAACGCTGGAAAAAGTTGGACTTTGAAGTCCTGATAAGGCAGATTCATCACATTCTCTCTGGCTGCTGTTGCCGCTGAAGCCGAATAAAACCATTAACTCTGCTGATGGTCAGTGTGAGCTGCCACAAATCAGAGGGTGAAGGAAAATGCTTTCATCCCATGAAGAAAAACACTTTTCTATTAGTCACACATTTACAGGCGTTTAACAGAATGCTTTTCAGTCAGAAGTCTGCTCGTGTTTTATGAAAGGTGTGCAAATATGCATATTTATTTACAAGCAAAAAAGTGTTTCCTCCCAGTAAACATACTGTATAAAACTAATATTAAACCAACTTTTCATCCTTTACACTCTGCCCGACAGTCCGACTGCTTTGGCTGACATTTAAAATGCTTCCCTCTCTTACTTTTCAGCTGACACTTCAGTTACTTTCAGTGCTCTCAGACATATTGAGAATTCAACAAACTAACAGCGCTCTAAACGTGTAACCTATGAGTCACATTTCAACTCTTTCATCAGTAGTAGACACTTCAGGCCTTTTCAGTGCTTCAGCATCAACTGACACAGAGCAAACGATTAGACTCCTTCACAGAGTTTGCATCTGTAGTTTTTAGCACTGGCAAGCACACGTCAGTTTTCTTCTGAAGGTTTTTTAATTTACAAGAAGTCTAAAATGTTCTTAAAACTGCTCATAGACTTTTTCTGAGCTTTCACACTCACAAACCAATTCCAACTATATTTTGTATATTTTATGTCTTATATCTGTCTAAATTCCATAAGAAATTCCCAAAGATAAAAAAAAAATCAAAGGTGATTTTTAATAATAAATGAACATATCTTTTATTAGAAAGTCCTTTGAACATTTATTTGTTGCAGATTAGAAATTGTGTCACACACCTCTCCTCTAAAATCCGTCTTTCACCTGTGGAGTCTGGCTTTAACACACTGTCACTGAAACATTTCCACCAAAGCCAAAGTGTTGATTCATGACCTCGCTTTAACATTTTACAGAGATTCCCCTCCCCGGTCTGCGATTCACTCCAGCTAATATTACCGCCTGCCCCCATGTTCTTTTCTCTGAGTGAAAATTGAACTTGTGACATTTATAGCCATGCTCTGATATTATTGTACCAGTGTGTTCAGAGCGAGCCTCCTGTTTTTCTTTTACAGCTTCACCTCGCGCTCCTGCCGTTCTTATGAAATTCCTACGTGTGAGTGTGCGTGTGTGTTTGCGTGTCAGACGTGGGAATGTTTTGTCTTTCCTGAGTTATCCTATTCACTTAATGACTATTCCTCTGGACGGCACAGCCAGACGTTGTGTTAAAAGCCAGTTTTTTCCTCTGAGGTGTAACGCAATCTAACCCTGGTCAAAGAGCCCAGACACTAGTATGTGTACATTTGTGTGTGCGTGTGCGTGTGTGCGTGTGCAAGTAGGACTATTGCCTGTCTCTATGTATGATTGAATACGGTAGTGTGCGTGTTAGTCCATGTGTGTGTATGTTGCATTGTGTTTGCCTGTTACCTGCATGTGTGTGTATGTGTTTCTGGTTTGAAGATGTTGTGAGCGCTGGGTGAGAAGAAGCAGAGCCTGGATCTGCTTTCCATCACCCTGAGCTGCCCAGACCCGACTTCACACACACAAACACACACACCTATTCATACACAGTGGATTAAACCAGCCAATAGCTGAACAGCAGCACGCTTCTCTACAAGAAGACCAAACATGACTAAACCTCACAGTGTGTGTGCACATGTAGAACACAAAAGCACAAAGCGCACCTCACTAAAAATAGATTTCATGTACTGTTTTTTTATAATCCTCAGTAATCCTCAAACTTTTCATACAAGTTAACGCCTGCAGCTGTCGTGACTCAATGTATAGACAGCTTTTACATGTACGGTTCTGTACACACAGTAGCTGTATCGCACTTCCATACATATTAATATATATATAATAATACATATTAATTATAGGTTTCAAGCATGTTGTGTGTTTGGATCATGACACTATTGGTTTCATCTATTTTGTTCTAACATTATAAAATATGTTGGTTTCTCGGATGCTTGATGTGCTTGATTAGTAGACCGGTAGATTAAATGTTGCTGTCTTCCCCAGTCGACACCAGACATATTAGTTAAACTAATATAAATATTATTATTATTATTATTATTATTATTATTATTATTATTATTATTATGTGCAGCACAGGTCAGCTGATGAATCTTAAGACATTCACAATGGCAGACCCCTCCCCACGCTAATGTCCCTGCTGATTGTGAGATGTCATGTTTTTTCCATTGCTGCATTCATGCACAAAGATTTGATTAGTTTCATGAACGAGCTTTAGAAAGAGTGTAAGTTATTTCCCCTCAAATCTGCCACAACTATATTTTCATTAGGGCAAACTGTTGGAAATGGCATTGAAAAACTAGCAATCACATTGTGTCATCCTTACTGTGTAAGCTGCTGGCAGTGTGTAGTTAACATAGCATTAACTTACTTGCTCTCTGAAAGCTGTAACATTAACCTGTGTAACTTCAAATGTTAGTGACACTGAAACAATCGTGGATCTAAATGTACCAATGACAGAGTGTGTTTAAGATAAAGAGCTGCGTCTGACAAGCATCATAAAGAGTTACACAGAGTTACTTTATATATAACAAACATACCACAAATATGAAACACATCCCCTCTTCTGCACTTCTTTGAAAGAAAAGCATTTTCCACGCACACGGCACTCTAACAGCAAATGAAGAGATCATTGTCCAGCTGTAGATTGAGTGATTACTTTATTATAAAGATTGGTTATAGTGAAATCAAGATCAAATTGCATACTAATGTTTTTCAATATAAGTTTATGTTGAGCGAGACATTTATGTCAGCACAAACTAACAGTATCTCTCTTGTACTTGTTACGTCACAGCTGATGTTGTGTGTGAAACATGCAGTCAGCTCATTAAACACACATTTTTAAACTTTAAAATACCAAACATGAAAACTGTTCATTAGAAGAGGTGTACAGTATGCTGACACAGCATTGCATCATGAAACCTGACAAAACTGACACTTTATGGCTGTTGTCATTCACTTAATGAAGTCATGTGCTCACAGGGTTGCTCTCCACATCTCTGTCATGACAACTTGCATCAGCCAAGGGTTCATAGCCTGTAATAAACATGTCACGGCAGGCTTTATATACTACTCCACATACCGCCGACAGTATGCGGAGTAGTTAGACCGGCTATAGTACTGAAAAAATTCCTAAATCTTAAAGCCATGATCACATAATAAGCAGTTCTGCTCCAATGTAAGGCGAACATATGAGCATCACTTGTAGCGGGCACGGTTAAAAAGGAGCTCTATGATCTATGCACTTGTGGTCACCATACAACTGTTGGTTAAGATTAGATAAAAGAGATGTAGTTATAGGGCAAATTAAAACCAATACAGGGTAGAAAGGTCCTGTCTGGACACACCCAATCAGTGATGTCACAGAAGGTGTTTTCCATCAGTTGTTTATGGCAAAACAATTGTAATGACATCATTAGTTAGGGTGGGATGGTTGTTTTTCTCCATCCATCCTATATTTGACATTTTAAATCCGAAAGAAAGAATAGATAGAAAGCACATGAAGATGCATGGAGTGTGTGTGTGTGTGTCTGCAGGAAATAGAGTCATCAGATGGGTGGAAGGCAGGGTGCTGAAAGCTGAGTACCGCCCTGTCTCACCAGAATCAGCCTGTGATGGGTGTGTGTGTGTGTGTGTGTGTGTGTGTGTGTGTTCCTCCGCCAAAGTTTGAGTATATGAGTTCACGCTGGTTTACAGTTGAGGGTGTAAAATTGTCAGACCCTTTTCACCCTCGTGTGTTATAAGTCCCATGAATAGTGTACAGATCCACACAGGCTGTTTTGCCCTCACCCTGTTCTCACCCAGCAGGGCGGGCAGCAGCAGCGAGGAGGTGTCACTCTGTATCATTTACATTCTGTTTGTTTCCGTTCACTCTCGTTAGCTTGTTTCAGCTCGTTTGCAGTACGTGTTGTGTTTGGTAGAGGTGGTATATCCCCACATCTGTTTGGAGCCAACCCCTGTCCTCATTCCCACCCCCCAGTTGCCCCCCAGTTGCCCCCAGCATGCCCCTGCTACACCACTGAACTCATCAGCTCAGCCCAGCACTGCTTCAGGGCAGGAGTACAGGGTCCCAGAGGAGGACTGGGCTCTGCTCATCCACCCGGCTTAGCAAGGCAGGCATTTGGGTTTTTAGGCGACAGGTGCCAGAGGGACCGGCCAGTCCCTTCACAACAACATACACACACACACACACAGAAATACATCCACACTGAATCTGGCCATGCCCTAATCCTCAGCCAGCTGTTGCAGTTGCTAGCCCAATCAGTCTAAAGTGTCGAGCGTTAGGAAAGCTTGTCGATCTGTGTGTGTGTGTGTGTGTGTGTGTGTGTGTGTGTGTGTGTGTGTGTGTGTGTGTGTGTGTGTGTGTGTGTGTGTGTTTGTGTGTGTCAGCGTGGAGGGAGGTGTGTGAGGGGGTCAGGTAGCTGCCAAGCATGCCGGTCATCCTAGCAGTCCAGAGCATTTGGAACCAGACCCCCGTCCACCCGATGACGGCCCGGGCGCCCGGCCTGATAGATTCATAACACATGTTCCCCTGGCACTGTCAGCACACACTGTCTCTCTCACACACACACAGAAATAATACACCCTCATTCATTATCTCTCTCCCCCCGCCTCAGATAGGCCCAATCCTATCACAGTCCACCCCAAAAGGCCAGCAGAGGTGAGATGGGGCAGACACTCCTCTGTCCTCACGACCTCCCAATCCTCGCCTTTGAGCCCATCCCTGTGTGACCCTATAGACACGGGCTAATCCATCAGGAGCATGGGACGTGGGTGTTTTGGTAAGGGTTCTGGAGGACGCTGTGTCTGCTGTCAGGGTGTATCGCTGCCAGTTCATGGCTCATGTCATCGCTCAGGTTTCTCAGCATCCAAAAGATTATTGCTGGACGGTACAGAGGTTATCCCCAAACACTCACACAGCCAAAAGCAAAGCATTATAAATGGCCAGGCCTGTGTGATACATACAGGCTAATACTGAGATTTGCTTAGATGCATAATCCTCAACATTTTTTATCATAACAGATTCCCTCTGTTGGACTATTTTATGCTGAGCGTTAATTTCACATTCCAAAAGCTGGTGGATGACATTGTTTTCTGCCTTCTATAAACCTTTATGAAAACAATATGACACAATGCATCCCCTCAACGGTTTGTTTGCACTGGAGTGTCAGCTGATTTGTGATTATAAGATTCATAGAATTTTTTTAAAAATTAAATTACAAACCAATTGACACAATAGCAAATCAGTGATGGTGGCCTGGACAAGAGTAGTGGTTTACATCGGAGGCTTAATATAATGAAGCCTGTGACATATGCATCATACTTTAAGGATACTTACAGGAATGCACTGAGAGGCGGAGGAAGGGCGCTGACGTCAGGTCCTTATCGTTAGTTATTTTGGTCACAGCTGTAATCACAGGTTCCCAAATCAACCAAAACTTGAATATTTAGAAGTTGAGCTTAAGACACCATTTGTCTATTACAAGCTTGATTAATTTAAATTTAATTTACTATCATTTGTGTATCTATTTTAGAATTAAAGGATATCTCTTTGCCAAGGTGTCTTTCAAAGAAAGTGATTTATTTTTGGTTTGCTTGAAATAGATGAGCAGTTATAGCCACCATTGGTCAACATATAAATAAGAGTCCAGCCTGCATACACACTCACATGTCACAGTACAGGACACACTGTTTGACGTGCGGTCAAAAACGGCACATTGATGAGCTCTTAGCAGCACAGATGGAGATAAACAGCAGCACCAAAGATGGAGATGGGAAACCCAAAATCAAGGATCTAGCAGATTACCACAAGAAGCTGATAAACCACCTAAACTAATTTCATCAGCTGGGCTCTCAGGGGAGACTCTGAGTGTAATCTAAATGTTGTTTCTTCGTGACAAGACTACAGCCCTTACTTGTATGTGCAGCTGTCAATAGCCTTCTGCAATGTGTGTCTATAAAGCAAATTCAAGTCTTATGATGACCTCCTATAATGCATTAATTTTGTGTCATACATAATCAAGATGAAAAGCTGTGACACTTGAAACAATTTACTCAGACCATATGTGAACAGAGTGGCATTTTCCTTAAACGTGTGGCCATGGCTCTCATGTTCAGCTCATGAAAGTGTAGAGAAAGTTAGCTGTGCGAGGTGAATCCCTCCGATTTGTTTTGCTTCCCAGGAAAAGCCGGCTGCCAACTGGCCCCTTCTGTATGGTGTCAGTGAAAAGCAAATGCAAGTCTTATGAGGATGATTCACATAATGCGATGATTTCATAATGTCATTAGTCTATTATGTGATCACAAGATGAAACTCGGAGCTACATCACCAGTTCGTATGGACCATTTCCACACATCATGCTGTGTATGAATATGATATCTGTTAAAAGCCACATCAATAAGATGTGCTAATATGATCCACTCTGCAGTCATGGTCTATGCATTATCCGAACCCTCCTTTCTCTGTCGATAACACAGCTAGCGATGCTCCCCTGATAGTGTTTGCTATAAAAGAGTCTAGTAAGCTCATATCAATATTGGAAAATAGAGGGAAAAAAACATATACTCAGATGGAGTTGTTCAAATTTCACATTGACTTTTTTCTACATGTAGCCAGGGAAATGGTAGTGACTTAACTACCCCCCTCCAGAAGCAGAAGTAGATCCAGTATCAGAGCTTTTAGCCCATATGGCCAGTCTCCACATAATCAATGCAGTTTGACAATCAGAAGCAATTAGCCAGAGAATATTTGCAATAATGAGTATATATTTCTCCCTGGAGTTAATTCTTATTAGGGCGAAGAAGCCTGAAACAGCCATCACAGCTCCAACAACTCCATTAATCCTCAGACTAATTAAATATTAAGACACATTTTGTTGTTTTAGAAGTTCTCACCTTTATCATATCAGCAGCATATTAGTCTTTTTATTGTGTTTAATAAAACATGAACACAAGAACGAGTTCAAGTGGTTCAAGAGCTGCATGTAATGTAGTGGCAAATAACTAAATTAGGTTAGGGCATGGATAATCCACTGAGTAACTGAAACTTTTTCACTCCTGGTAAAAAAGAAATGGGTATGATTGGTTGGCATCACAACACAACATCCTTTTGACCCCTTGACATTGCCAGGAGTAAGTTTGCTGCCTCATTAGAGTTTCTGATTAGAGCCATGACTGCATGCTGCTTGCACTACTGTTTGAGTTGAAAAGTTCATTCAGAGATTCATACTATGAAAATATGCAGGGAATGCCCAGTATTGGCCATATGCAGATAAGGCCTGTGATGTGTAAAGGTTAAAGGTCTTTGGTGTGACCCATCGTTACCCTTTTACTGCTGCTGGTGTCTTTGTAGTTGCACAAAATGACCTCTTCCATCGAAAGTGGTGAAAGGTAACTAAATATTTAGGTATATAGTTACTGCAGTTTTGGTGACACAGTGGACTGTAATTTTTACTCCACTACATTTATTATAGTTACTTTGCATGTTAAGAATTTACATACAAAACATGTGACATGTGATAAAGCCATACAGTGTGATGCATTGTAACAAACTAATCTCTGCCTCAACCAGCCTAATCCAAAATACATAATGAAATGGTCATTCTTCTTAAAGTACCTTTATTTTTTTATTCTGATATTTAGTGATTTTCATAGAGGAATAACACACTAAATCTACTGCTTTTAATTTAGTAAATTATATGTACAGTCACCTTATTATACTGTCAGTTGAATGTGGTCCCAGTATATATTGTTCAGTCCTTAGGTTTGAACCTCATTCATGGCCAAACTACGATTTCTCATAGCAAGAATGAACTTTTCCTCAGATGTTAATGTAATGTGTAAATATTTAACTCAGGAAATTTTATTGTTGTATTGATATTTTTCCTTTATCCACCACAATATCCCTGTAATTCACATCACTTGTGGAAAGCGTTTTCTACTTACGCTGCACCTGTGTATTGTATATCCTTCCATCTATTTCTGAGTTCAGTGCCTGCCTGTCAGTGTCCTTGCCATCCTGAAGAAGTGTGTTGGTTAAAGTGTGGGAGGAAGTTTGATGAGGTATAGGCAATAAATCAGGGAATGGATCTGAGCAGGATGTGGCTTTGAGAGATAGCTAGTGGCATCAATGCTTGATGGTGATCTCCAATTGAAAGCCGGAGCTTGTATTTTACAGTCGAACACACTCTCTGTATCCATGTGTAGAGTATAGAGCCCGCTGTGGTTATTGGCCTGTACACACAAGGGTGTATGTGTGTGTATGTAAGTGTGTGTGTGTGTGTGAACTGGAGAGCCCCTGAGTGCTCTTTGTGCTAATAAAACAGCAGCTCTATGGGACACTGGACACCCTGGATCAAACTCCATCACATTACTGAAATATTACACTTCCCCAAGCCAAGGGCCTGCACCCAGTTGATGCGTCTGCATGTCAAAGGTGTGTGTGTGGTTGTGTGTGAGTGGGTGCATTCATGTGTGCGTCTTCATATGCACATGTAGGTGTGTGATGGCGCAGCTGTGAATAGTCCTATGTGTGTTTACCCACGGTTTTGTCAGTGGCTTGACAGTCCCTTCACAATACACTGTCTGTGTCTGCTCTCTAAGTGCTGGCGTTCTCATCGATCCCCATCCTGTAGGGAGGATATTGGAATATGTGAAGGCTTAATGTCTCTTTGCCACACCACCACAGAACACATCCAGACACTGCTGAATCCAAGTGTTCATCAGCTGTCACGGTGAAGGGAGTTATGAAATTAAGACCAGTTTCTTTTATTTTGATTATCTTATCTCATTTAGATGTCTCTACCTGTATCAGTCTTGTGAAAAGCCAGTGCATAGCTGTTGCGCTCGAGTGCTAGTTTTCAATATTTGCAAAAATGTTTTTTTTTTCAATTTCAATTATAGATCAAAAATGTACACATTTTAAGAAATGTTAAAAACATAAACGTGTGTTTCTGCTGTCAGTACAGAACACAGAGTGGTCCATCAGCATTCCACCAATTCAATTAAATTCCTTTCAATTTTACACAGCCACAAATCATAACAGATATTATCTCATGACGCTTTCCATATAGAGCAGGTCTAGACCGTACTCTTTATAATATTGTCACTCAGACCGGACGATTCCCACCATGAGCAAGCACTTGGCGACAGTGACAAGAAAAAACTTCCTTTAAGAGGCAGAGACCTCGAGCAGAATCTGGATCATGTCTGTATGTTTCAGTCTAAGAGGGATCTTTGTTTAACAATGTTTGTATCAGCCAATTCATAACCTGCTCGGTATCACCAGGTTATTTTTACCACCCTTCAACCAAAACGTGGAGAATATTCCTGTGGTCATTTACAGTACAGTAAACCACCGTCAGCAGCTGTTGATCTTTGCACATGCTCCCCTGGCACACTCATAATGAAATAGTTTCAAACTTATAACTATCTGCATGCATTTGTATACAAGAGAAGAGGAAGTGGGAGCAGGGGAGTTTATGAGAAGTGCAGTGATTTAAAGCTCCTCTCCCAGCACCTCCTCTCAGGGTCATGACCCTGACGCTTTGATCTCTCATTAGGGGGCAACCAAAACACATAAGCCACATCAACCGACGGAGAGAAAGAGAGAGAGAGCTTGGCATACTTAAAGCTTGACTGGACTGATGTCATAAATCAGCATCAAAATAGGGAGGGGTGGTGGAAGGTGAAGGTTGTGGTCTAGAGAGATAAGAGAAATGAAAAGTATGAGGCAAAAAATAGAAAGTCATGCGGATACATGCAATGTAATATTGTATGATACAAATAGATATCAGCATGTACGTTCTGTTTGGTGGCGTATATAATTCAGTTTGGTTGATTCCATAGTTTGGAGTCTATACCAGCAATAACAATAAAAACATCTTGTGAAATCAGTGACAGCTGTAAGATTACTTGAGTTTTCTCACATTAAAATGGTCAGATATATTCCAAAAACACATCTGCTATTACCTACCCAAACTGTCAAGTCTCATGTGCCAGCACAGAGCAAAACACATTAGCACAGAGCCAAAAACAGAGATTATCACTCCTCAGCAGAGGGCGAGGACAGCGAACTGCTGTTGTGAATCAATAATGATCCAGATTTGTGTCTCAATCCCACCCAGGACAGATTAGGTCAGGGCCTGTCCTGCCATCACAACACACAGGACGCAAATTACACCAAATTACACATAAGATTATTACAATTACAATTACATAAGTGATTTACACTTATAAAATAAGGTTATTATTTGAATCTTATTTTAGATTAAAAACACAAGAGTAATAACTCAAAATATATGAATGTTTTTTTTTTAATAGCCATTTTATTTATCCAGTCTGCCTCTAAGTATTTTCAACACAGCCATGTTAAATAGTCCAAAATGCATCACCTGTTAATGCTTCTATTAACTTTGTTCATTTCTGAACTGGAAGCAGATATTAATCACATTGGTTAAACCAAGATTGAATGTAAGAATACAGCTGTATCATCAGCATAACCGTTTAAATGGTCCATTGTGAACACAGACCATGAACATTAAACTTAATGACACTAATGGAGCAATGCAGCACTGTTCACCAATCATAGACCATGAGTCATCATAGGTGATAAGCATTACCAAATCGTTAGCTTTTGTTTTGTGGTTTGTAGATGATGAAGCACAAGAATGAAGTCCTCCATTACTGCTGAACTAATATGAGTCAACAGGACAAAAACATAAACTAAGGTCACCCAATTGTATCATATTCCAACCAGGGGTTGCTGAGGACTATCTGACATTTAGGCAACTAAAGCTAACATTAAGATTGAGGAACATTTGTGGTCATAGTTAAAAGAAACCAACACTGTATGTTGGATCTCTGGGTCTTTGGTGTCAAAGTCAGAGCTTTTGCAATGGCGGAAAATGTCATGCTACTTCTCCATTAACTATTTGAATTACTGAGACAGCAGTAATTAATCTCATGACTACAAGAGGTCACATTTTTTTCTCTCTCCTCCTGAGATGTGACTCAGGGCGCCCTAAGTGTAAATACCAGTGGTACAGTGTATACATAACCCAGCATTAGAACTCTGTACACACAAACATTTTCAATTATGCTACAACTCTGGTTACAGTCCCAGACTGTTGAACCACTCAAACCCAAAAGTCAAAACCCAGCAGGTCTGATTGATTATTCAGTGTGAAATGAAACTCATGTGAGTGTTTTTGTGTCAACATTCAGGGACATTTTGGATTCCCGGTGGCGCCAGAGGAGGTTAGGCGGGTTAAGAATCTTAGCAGGCCAGCTAAAGCCTTTTGGAACGGGTCCTTATTAATCTCTCCCACACCCCCACCAAGACATTAGCACCAGGTTTAGGCCGATTTACCTCGCCTGATAACGCCCCCACCAGATCTGACAAATCACACGCATGCTGTGAATGCACACACACACACACACACACACACACACACACACACACACAGACGAGAGCACAGATTCAGATAGGGAGTTGTCAGCTGTTTTTCCTACTTTCTTATTTGTTTCTTGACACTTTTTTTTTGTCAACCTTTGCCTTTGCTGCTTGTATGCATGTATGAATCAGCTGAAAGAAAGAAAGAAAGAAAGAAAGAAAGAAAGAAAGAAAGAAAGAGACAGACAGACATGGTTACAACTCGTGATTAACTCCATCACCTGACACCAAATCAACACATACATGTACCAGCTTCATCATTTGTTATTTATTAGTTATTTAATTATTTTATTGTAATTAGTTATTTAGTTAGTTATTTCATTCGTTATTTTGTCATCAGTTGTTCATACTCACACCTTGGTTAAGTCCAGCTAGACTGAAAGAGATTCTACACTCCCTTTCACACCTCCGCCTGCCTCCCGGTCACACCCTGTGTGTTGGAGGGGTGAGTTAAGACCCCCTGGCTATCCTGGATTATCCTCCATTTAAGAGTCTTAACTCTGGTCAGCACTACTGTCTGCATCCACATCAACACACATACACACATATTTGCACACATTTACAGACACACATACAAAATGCAATCATACACTGACCTCAGAGGAAAGGGCAGGGTGACAAGAAAGCCGCTCAGTGACAAGAAACAGCAAATATAGAATAAACACAAACACTCTATATAAAATATAGTTCAGTGTTTGTGTGTGGTTTCTGTCCAAACTGTAAAAGATGTAAAAAGTCTCCTGTAAATGAGTGATTGGAGACTTTTATCAGTATCCCTCCCTGCCTGCTTACTTCCAGTGCACGATATCAATCGATGCTTTTATTGTACGTTTACATTTTTTTCACATGCCTCAAGTGACCTGGCAAGATAGCACACTGATAATCTATTGTAAATGATGTAAATGTTGTATTATATATGATTTGAACAATCTGATTCTAATGAATTATGAATCCCATGCTTGGCAGAACTTTTTATTTTGGTCTGCCCCTCTCCACTGCTGTTCTCCTGCAGTTTCAATTCCCCTGATTTTTTTTTTTCCCAGCACATCATGAAATATCAGCATCTACTCATCCACTGTATTTATTAGAAACACTATCACTGCTGTTTGTGATTGTGTTTTATTTTTAAATACATACTTATTCCACATATTTGTAGTTAAACAGAGAGCGAGACAAATAAGCGGGCTCACAGAGGCAGCAGGAGAGAAGCCTCTCCCCGTTGATCACACCAGGCGATTTTCCCTTCAGCTTGCAAAGAGTTGCAGGAGAACCGACGGCCCACTTATTCAGTAACACATGAAAAGCTTTACGTTATAAATTCATGAGGTTCTTATAAAGAATAGCTCTACATATAATTAAAAATAAACAGAGGACTTGAATCGCCTGTTGACCAGTATGAACTTCTGATCATGAACAGCCAGGTTTGCTGCTTGAGCGAGAATTGATGCTTGCACACTTCCTCCTTCTGCAGCGTGTCCCGGGCGTGAGGGCTGCTTTGCACTTGAGGTTGTGCTTTTTTTTTTTTTCTGATGCTTTGAAAGCTTATCACCATTTTACAACCTTGTACTCCTTGTTGCTGCAGCCAGTGCAACCGCTTGGAGATCCAAATAGTTGGTTGAGCACGTGTAGTCATGTTTGTAGTCTTTTAAATGTGTTTCAGGGGCGTAAAAGATGGGATTTGTCAGGGAAGAGGAAGAAGAAAGGTGCATGTCAGCTTTGGTGACAGCCTCTGCAGGCATTTACAGTTTAGCCATGATGATGAAACTAGTGAATTTTCTGCGTTGGTGTTTGAAGCTGTAATAGTGAAAAGCACATTCATCATTGCTCATGCCATCACTCTAGTATAAAACCGGCTTTTACGAGCTGTTCTGATGCTTTTTTTAGTGTTTACAGTGCTGGAAAGTCAATCTCAGTCTGTTGCTGCCCACTCGTTAACACAGGACTTGCTTTATAGACAACACCCAGAATATCCAGCTCACTGAAAAAACAAAACAAAGCAAGCAGCAGGGATTTAACTGTGAAAATTATAGCTGTTATTTAGTTTTATATATATATAGTGAAAACTTCTCTGTACAGTAATTACCTCAAAGTAATGTTTCGAATGACAAAACAAAGCCCTCATTTAAGACCTGGAGGTGACCTTACAACCTACTCTGACTTTGTTTTTACTCCCGACCCCCTGCACAACTTCTATAATTTGTCTTCTCTTAAACATCACATTTTCCTCCAGTAATCATTGTGACTTTGGACTTTCTTCCTCCATATTTTAGTTGAATGTGTCTATGTTTCTAAATATTGTTGTGTGGATGTAAGTACAGCAATTAGGTCTTTTATATGAAATTGTGTCAGCTACTATTTTACTCATTTTGTCTGTTGTGGCCGAGTTGCGACCTCCGTGACTAGGAGATGAAGCCATTGCCGACGTGCCAAAATTCCTAATGCCTCAAGCGTCCGCTTGAGTCTCACTATAGAACATTTAAACTTCCATAAGTCTCCATGTTCAAATGTCCAACTTCACAGCAGAAATAAACATGTTTACAGCCTGGTACAAAAAACAGTTTTGGTCTCTGTAGCTAATTTCCCCGTCCATGACAACTGTACTGAGGGTGAATTTATATACAACTCACCTGTTCAGATTATATAAGGGTTTAAAGAATTAAGAGTGTGACGGCTTTGATTGACAGGTGTGTGCCATTACAGATGGCTTATTTGAGCACCCAGGTGTTTATTCAGCCCGTCTCAGCTCCACCAATGATCCACGTTTTCCCTGATATTTAGATGATCCATTTCCAGCTTCAAAACAGAGCCTCAGAACCCTCATGTGATGTCCATTCTTTATACTTATGAACTCTTCTAGAAAATACTTGATATAACTGTTTATATGCTATTGTTAATGCAGATTCTGTTGCATAATAGTTCAACACTATCATATTTATAATAATATTAGTAACGGGTGATACTGACTGGAGCATGTGTGTTTGTTTTTTATCTGTTGCCATTTTAAAGTTTGGTTGTATTTAACATTTAAATCAAAGTCAAATATAGAACTGGATAACTTGTCTATATAGTCATTATAGTGTTATGTTCATGGTGTTCTGATGAAGACATAAAATTTTTGGCTTCTGGCGTGTTGACGACAGCAGACTGATAATCTGCTGCCAGAGAGAGAAGTCTACAACTTTATTCAAGAAAAACATCTTGGTCAGTCCAGAGTGTTGCTGGGGAGGGTGATGATTGATTCAAGATCTCTCTCTCTCTCTCTCTCTCCCGGGGTGTGGATTTATTGTGTGTGTTTGGGTGGAGAAGTCAGAGATTAAAGGGGCGGAGTAGCTGCAGTGTTTTGGCGAGACCTCTATGGAGGCCAGTCCTATAAAGCACTGAGGCCGTGAAATGCATTTTATTGTCACTTAATCCTCACACTGTGGCAGAGGCCCATTTCACACTGAATTCTGGGGGCCCGCGTGTGTGTGTGTGTGTGTGTGTGTGTGTGTGTGTGTGTGTGTCCATGACTTTGCGCGCTCACACTCCCCGGGGGCCGTGGCTAATTGGACAAATTTGCACAGCAGGGGTGGAGGCACATGCACCGCAGGAGATTTGATTTATGGGTACTGGGGCTGGAGACACACTCACACATACACAAAGATGGCACACATACATATAAATATTCTGTACAAGCTGTCTACATTTGTTATATAATAATATTCTATGAATGAACTTTACCTTCAAAGACGAATTCTCATATTTTAAAACAGGATTACATAATTTTCATCTCATCTCAATCCAAAATCACACACACCAAAGGACACACTTTCTTATTCAGTGTTTTTCATTTATTTTTGTTATTTTCTACCATGTAGATTAACATCAAAACAATGAAATAACACATATGGAATTATGTGGTAAAAGAAAAATATGTAAACAAAGCTGTTTTGGGATGAGTTGGACCGCAGAGTGAAGGGAAAGCAGCCAGCAAGTATATATGGGAACTCCTTCAAGCAAAACTGTCATCAAATCAAAAGGTGGCTACTCCAAGGAATCCAAAATATAAAACATATTTTCCTTTGTTTACACCTCTTTTGTTCAGCACATAGTCCCATATGTGTTATTTCATAGTTTTGATGACTTCAGTGTTAATCTGCAACATAGAAAATAATAATAAATAAAGAAACAAATGAGACGGTGTGTCCAAGTTTTGACTGGTACTGTACGTTCACACCACTGCCACTCATCACACCTCTCACACCGCTGCATGAGTATGCTTGGCAATGTTCTTGTAGCTTGGAGGCATGTTGGCCTTTCATTAAAGGAGTCAATTAAAATAATCTGAGTTTTCATCTCCCACGTAGTTAATCACGATCATTTGTCGGATTGGGGAGGAAGTTGTTTTGATGGGGGGAGGCGAGCCTGGAACTAAAACGGCTGAATCTCCACAAAAGAAACAGCAACAACTTTGTCCGTGTTGACACGGCAGATATGAGAGGAGAGGAGAATGCTCTCTGAAATACTCAGCCAATGGCAGGTTTATACCAACAGTCTACTTCCTTTTTTATTTTTTTATTTTCCTTGACGAGGTCTGTGATGATTGGGCTGCATGATGAAAGCTGACACAAACCATCCAATGAATGAGTTACTTGTTCGTCCATATGAGACAGTGTTTACAACAAAAGATAAAATATTATCTAACCGCTGATTTGTAGTGAAAAAGTGAAGTGAAGGGTGTGAGCAAATCCTCGATTTTAGCATGCCATATATGGGGGTTACACAGGGTCAGGCATATATCATGAGGTCACTGTAGTGACTGTGTTAAATCTTAGATTGTTATAGGGACACTGACTTCTCTCCTTGAGATACAGATGATCATTACTATGGTAACCAAGGTCAGAGGATAGGGCTGTCTCACTCCCGAGATACAACAGATAGGTACGTAATGTAGAAGCCTCTACAGAGTCACAGAACGATGTCATACATATTTTGTATACTAATCAGCGGTTATGGACACAGAGTAATTGTGACACTGTCCTGGCAGCATAAAGACAAGCCAGAGAGGACAGCTTCTTCAGAATTGCCATGTCATGACAAGTGTATTTATGAATCCATTTTCATTGAGTAAGCTTCAATAATACATCTTGGACTCCTGTGCACTTTCTGACCATTGATGAATAGGATTCCACACGACAGAGGGAATAATACAACATCTTGAATTTTCTTAGCTTGTCTAGTCTCATCATATCACGGTGACAAAAGCTCTACTCTCAGCTCAGAGCTTCAGTTCAGAATTGTAGCTGGTAGCTGGATCATTTGTGAAAAACAGACAAGACAAATTGTCTAATGTCCTCACCCCATCATCATCATCCACCTAAACACACACATCATGCTACACACAGTGTGTATTTCTGTGATTTGGACTGGTGTGAGCTGCCTTGTTGACTGGTTTTTCTCTGCTCTTTCATTACACTGCTTTGATGCTTCCACTGACACTTCAGTCAGAGTTTCCAACACCACAGCCATGTTGTTTAAGGACAACGCTGCGTGCATGTGTGCATGCGAGGTGCGTGCACGCGCTTGTGTATGTGTAAAATATGTGTGTGCCGCAGTAGGTCAAGGACAGTGAACCAAACAACGTAGAGGCCACACCAGCATCTGGGCCCCAGCCTGTAGAGTCATGGTGTCAGGCCGGTAAACACTCACACACACACACACACACTACAGAAAATCAGTGTCACATTTAGCTTGGCTCTCTCCCAGTTCTTCCCTGTCATTTACTGTATTAGCTGTGGTCTTGGTGCTGAAATGGCCCATTATGTGGGCTGTGTGAGTGTGTATGTATATGTGTGTGTGTGTGTGAGAATGTGTGTATGCGTGTGTCTGTTTGTATGTATGAATGTGACTGATTATACTGTATATGTGTGTTAGCGTGTGTGTCTGAAAGAGTGAGTCAGAGAGTGTGTGTGTGTGTGTGTATGTGTGTGTGTGTGTGTGTGTGTGTGAGAGAGAAAGAGAGAGAGAGAGACGCTGTTGTTGTTTGCCTCCCCACACCACCACAGTGCTGGAACAGCACCGGCCACACACCCTTTGATGTGTGTGTGTGTGTGTTAGTGTGTGTGTGTGCGTGCATGCGTGTGCATGAGCGTGTCTTGATGTTGAGGCCACAGTGGATGACAAGACGTCCTGCTCTTTCTCAGCAGGATCCTTCCTGCAGCTGCCTGCACACACACACACACACACACACACACGCACACAGGGTCCATCTGCACATGGTTACCTCACCCTGCTGGCCTTTTTCATCTTCTCTTGTCTCCCTATCCTCTATCTGTGCAACGCTTTGTGTCAGGAAGTGACATCACTCCTTATGATTTCTTTGTCTTAACCTTACACTACAAGTGTCATCCAAGTGGAAAGTGTGTGTTAAAATTAGACATATGCTCTGAACCAAAGATCGCTCCCGGGAACATTTTGTACTAATTTTCAGTATATTAAATATGATTCCGTCATATTAAACCATTATAATTCCATAAAAAATTCCAAGTATCCACAGTTTCCCCACAAATTGTGTTCTCGTCAGGATGGAAAAGCCCTCTGAACACATTTAGACCACCAAGGGACACAAGAAAACCATGAAGCCCAGACTAGTGACTAATGAGTGCATTGAAAGCCAGACTAAATGAAATCTGTCTGCATACATGGCTCTTTGAGGCAAGGTAACCCCACAGCACCTACAGTGTTCAGTAGGAGGGAGAAAAACAGAAGCACATGTGCATTTTTTTTCTTTTTTTGCATTCATAGTACAGTACAGCAGCATTGTACACGTGTTATCCAGACAAGTTTACGAAAAACAAGCTTTTAAAGCGAGTTCAGTCGGTTTCGTATCCGTGATCCTGTGCCTAAATACTCAGTTTCTTGTGTGTGATGAGTGTGGTCAACAGTGAGCTGGTTGTAGCCGTCAAAGAGAATGGAGACTCTGAAATTGGATTACATTCCTGTCTCACCCAATACTGATTTATTTCTTTATGCCTCATCCTATTTTTGTCACTTCTATTGTTATGAATCTGGCCAAATCCTAGAATCTTTTACTCCTTATCTCGGTCAGTGTTGAGTATTACATAGCTTATATACAAAGTATAAAAGTATATACGTATAATGCTTTTGATGATACTGTACTCTGAACAAATGATGCAGCTAAAATGCAGAAGCTGCAGATTGAGGCATTGCGGTGTACATTATTTCTTGTGGGTATGTGTGATGGATCGGGTCTGTGGTTCGGTATGTGGGTGTAAAGGTAAGGCCGACTGCCCGAGAGCTGAGGCCTAATCCCAGTTTATGTCAATGCCCTATCCCAGTTTTGTGTTCTGTTGCTGGCCCGGTTCTGTCCTGATCCTGGTTCGATCACATGAGTATCAAAGAGTATACCCAAATAACCTTGGCAGGTAGAGATGCCTTTTTGACCTGTGTTTATAGGTGTCAATATAGTGACATAAATAGCATTAATAACTTTAGATATTTTAATATTAATCATGAATTGTCAATAGAATAGAAAACAAAGTCTCAGATCAGCAAATGTTGTGCAAAACTGTTTGATTTAAAGGTCCAGTGTGTAGGATTTAGTTGCATCCAGTGGTGTAATCGCTGCATTGCAATCTCCTCACTTCACCCTCACCCTCCTAGTTTAAAGGAGAAACAACACTTGAAGGGCCCTGTCTATAGAGGGATACTGTAGAAACATAATGTTTCAACATTGCGGCCTCCACAGAAGAGGACCTGCTCCCACTGTAGATATAAAAGTATATTTCTTTAAGTAATAAATAAATAATATTAAAAAAATGTATTTTCAGGTGATTTTACATGCATGACAACATAGTTATGACTATTATATTCCATTTCTGCTTTTTTCTGAAAATACATGGCTTCTAATCTTGCACACTGCACTTTTAATACATTATATGTTCAACAAAGCAAATTAGCTTCAAGCTTTAATTATATTATAAATGAAATCATTATAACAATAAGTTTTGCTTGCAATCATATGCTTGTGCAGTTTGAATATCTTCAAATATGGTACATTCTATAAATAAACTGTTGTATTGATCATTTCTACCATGTTTAATTCAAATGTACTGTATCCATCATGTGCCAGGTGGACCAACCAAACCAGAGCTGATTTTTTATTAAAAAATAATGTAATAATAATAATTATAATTCAGTCCATACCATAGTGCGTATAAACTGATCCTACACACACACACACACACACACAAACCACAAGTTCATAAGTTTTCACTCTGTTTAGTGCCTATGAAGGGAAGTAAATATCATGAATCTGCAGCAAACTGTTGGTGTTTGCCAGCATGACTTCACAGCTCTGTCACAGCCACTGACTTTCACTCTGATGCTGCCAGTGATAGCACCAGTGCGTGTGTGTGTGTGTGTAAGAGTGTGTGTGTGTGTGTGTGTGTGTGTGTGTGTGTGTGTGTGTGTGTGTGTGTGTGTGTGTGTGTGTCAGTGTCAGTGTCAGTCTCAGGAGAGGTACAGCTCGTTGGTTTTCTCAATGGAGGCTGTCTCCTGCACTTGGCAGCCGCTGTGTGTGTGTGTGTGTGTGTGTGTGTGTGTGTGTGTGTGTGTGTGTGTGTGTGTGTGTGTGTGTGAGTGCACACATCATTGTGTGTGTATATTCACTGTGAAAACAACCTGTTGGTGGGTTGCATTATATCTTGGCTTTCAAGTATATGCAGTTTCCTATCAGCTCAATCTATCTAGTTTCCTTTTCCAGATCGCTACACATGCACATGAACAAACATACTTACTTGGTTGTGTGTGTGGGGAGTGTGTATGTGTGTGTGCGTATGTGTGCACACTCTCTGCCCCTCCAGGATTTATTGTTGTTCACCACTATGGCCCAAAGTAAATGGATGACGTATCAGTCTTGTTTTCTCTCCCTCTATTGTCTGAGGATCATCTGGAAGTGTTTTAGACACTGATGGCTCCTCAGTGCGGGCCACTCTGAATCATTCAGAGACTCCCCATAACAATATTTCTATTGTTTATTTGTTTTCTCTGTGTTTTCCCCCAGTCTGGTTGAAGGAGGGAAAAAAGGAAACCCAGAGAAGCAGAGGATAAGTTTGCACAAGAATTAAACTGTTGGAGAAACGGTCACATCGTAGACTCTTTGTGAATTTATCAGCTCTGAATTCTACATTTCTTGTTTGTATTTCATTTTGTGCATTGTCAAGCTGTGCACTATCATGTTTCATTGGCAAACTCCTCGTGTTTCCCCCCTCTTTTTGTTGCACTGACAAGTTCTGAGCTACGGTCAATGCCAGAGGCTTGAATCTTTTTGCTTCTTTGATTAAAAAACTCTGTTTTTCAGGAAAAATCTGTGATAATGGAAACAGAAAATGATGATATATTTACATATTATTATCATACATTAATAATGTGTTCTGTGTGCTGACAGGAGAGGTAACCCAGTAGCAGCTCTCTGCACACTGTTGTTTTATTTTGAGAAATGACACCATCCTTTATTATTCTGTCTGTTTTAGCACAAGATATACACACTGTAGGTATGCAGAGTGTGTGTGTGTGTGTGTGTGTGTGTGTAGGATATCCTGAATGTGTGTGTGCGGGTTCACATGAGTTTGTCTGTCTTCCTGCTGTGTGTGCACATTTGTATAAGTTTAAGTGTAGGTGGATATTGCACTGTAGACCTATATGAATCCAGTCGTTCTTTCTGTCCATGTGTGTCTGTATGTCCGTGCGCCTGCTCATCCCACCGTGTGTGTGTGTGTGTGTATGCTTCAGTGCGTGTGTGCGTGCATGCTTGAGTGTGTGTGTGTGTGTGTGTTTGTGTTGGCTGTGGCCAGCGGAGATCGATGGTCTGTAAAGTGGATTCCTTATTGGCCTGTTTGCTTTGGCAGCTCTTGAAAGAAGCCCACTGATTACACTCCCAGATGTGTCATACACACACACACACACACACACATATGCACACACACCACTGTTCACTGCTGCTTGCTTTCATGTCTGTGTATGTGTATGTTGAGGAAGAGGAGGGGGAACATACATACTTACCATCCTTTAACCTTTTGTGCTTTGGCAGGTTACGTCTTCACAAGGACACACTGTCTGTACTGTCTCTCTCCCTCTCTCTCCCTCTCTCTCTCACTCTCACACACACATACACACACAGTCAGTGAAATACATAAAAGGTTTGATATATCTTACTGGTAAGTATTGTGACACTGGTTCATCTCAGGTTTTTTTGGTGTTTTCGTCTAAAAGACCATCTCTGCCTCTCTGCCCCTCCTCCAGTCAGTTTGATTGAGGAGTGCATCATTGGCAGGATAAATGGTTACTGCAGAGGTCTAGAAAGTCTGGAGATGAAAACTGAGATGAAAACAAACCCTTTCTGGATCTTAATGAATTGTACAAACTGTTTGAAAAAGCCTGGAAACTCGTGTAATTGTAGGTTTTAGCGCGATATTGAAGCTGTTATAACACATCAACTCCATCTCACAGAAAGTTATTATTACTTTCACAAGAATAAAATTGTGTATTTACGGTGCAGTAAAGTAAGCAAAACCATTACCAACCATGACCAAATCTGTTTCTTTCCCCTACACTTTTGGCTAAACCAAAAAGGCCTAATACATGAAATCACTTTGGAAATTGGAACTGAAAGGGGACAACATGAAGCAAAAGGCCACAGGTCAGAATCAAACCCGAGCCGCCCCCAGCAAGAACGAGGCACCTGCACATGGGGCACTCATCAGGCAAGCCCCCAGGTCGCCCCAGAACTTATTAGAACTGTTAACTTCTGAACTGGAAAATTCCCTAAACTATGGTAGAGATATTGTCATCAGAACATATCTCAAATTTCATTACTGCATATGAAATCTGAACCTAATGGTCATTTAGGGGATTTGCTTTTAAATTCTTAGTCTATCTCTGGAAGAGATTTTGTCTGAAAATGATTCAGTGTGAAGGATTAAGTGGAATCTATCTGTGAGGTTTCAACCAACTGAATACCCTTTGCCTTACCCTCACCTTCCAATCATGTGAGAAAAACTATGGCGGCCACTAGTTTAAAAAAAAGTCCCTATTTAGAGCTAGAGTTTAGTTTGTCCATGCTGGGCTACTGTATAAACCTGGTGAAAGAGGACCCTCTGTGGCTATTCTAATATCACAAAATAGATTTTATCTTAATTATTATTATTATTTTCAAGTGATTATACACAAGTTAAGACATAGTTATGAATATTATATTTCATTGCTGTTAATAAATCCTCCTAAATCACACACACTGGACCTTTAAATGTGTCATTTTAATTTTTGAAATGTGTCATTTTGTTTTCCACTCTCATGCCATGTCCATTTCATTTACTTTCTGTTTACTTTCAGCTGTTCTGTATGTCAGAGGGAGGGAGTCTATGAAGGTGACAGAGTGGCTGTGACAGGATCTATGTGGCTAATGTTGTTAGCATAGAGTCGCTACGTCCCACCAGCATGTTATGTCAATATCAAAGTAAAGCTGCTCAACTGCTATGGAAGATGCCAAGATAGACGGGGAGCAAAAAGGCTCCGGTGTGTGTGTGTTTAAGAGAGCGAGGGTGTGTGTATTTAGTGACTTCTAAGTGAGTTCAGTGTGTACGTTATGTGTGTGTGTGTGTGTGTGTGTGTGTGTGTGTGTGTGTGTGTGTGTGTGTGTGTGTGTGTGTGTGTGTGTGTGTGTGTGGCCCAATAAAAGCCTCGCTCCTGACATTTTTACTGCAGGTAAGTGGAGGGTGAATTTATGGTGCTTGTTTAGAGGCCTGAGGAGGCTTGGCTGGCCACGAGCTGGTCACACACACATGCACACTTATTCACACACACTTTTTTTTTTTGTAGTTGACTTTCCAGCTCTAGTCGGATTCATATTCATGCAGTCTGACAAGTTCTTAAACAGAGCTGAAGCTCCGCTCTTCTCCATTTCTGCTTCTCCTCAGTGTCCAAATTGGTCCAAGGATTCATGCTGATGACTCAAAGGCCACACAGCAGACTTGTAAACAATGCAGTGACACTTTCTGTCAAAATGCTCTCAGACAAAAAGGAAGAAGTTGGATCGTGTAGCGACGAAACACAACACCAGAAGACAAACAGACAGACACACAGAGAGGTCTGAACAGAGAGGAGAAGAGCGAGGCCTGGCCTGCGATGATCAGAGCAGACAAATGGCTTTGGAGAGGCAAAAACAAGTAGATGAGAAGGAGAAGGACAGGAGGCCATTCCCAGGTGGCTGCTTGGCTTCCAATACAATTCTCCACAAACTTGATGAGGAAATGAAATGGGCTCCCCCCTCCCTTCCGTCCAATACGATTAATTCCCTGTAAGATGCTTGCATTTAGACCCAAGAGAGAGACACGATAATGGAGGATTTATTTGCTTAGAATGAAGAGGCTAGTGGAGTAGAGCTGGCTGTTGTATAATGTTTTTCTTTCCACCTCAGCTGGCTGTTTGACTCTCTCTCTCTCTCTCTCTCTCTCTCTCTCTCTCTCTCTCTCCCTCCTTCTCTCTGTCCAACCCTCTTCTCCTGCCACTGGACCATTGTCATTCGTGTCTTGCTGCCTGTAGTTACCATGCAGCATCAAGCATGTGATCTTATTGCACAGCTGGGGCACAAGTTGTCTGAGGTGCTATAAAAGCTGAAGTATGCCCTAACCTGTTAGCAATGCAACTGAACATCTCTATCCCATTTGGCGCTCTCTGTGGTGTGATAAGGCCAGCTTAGGGACACATTAGGCGAGGCAGGGGGTTAAGATCGAATGGGATTGTGGAGGATTTCCAGGAACATGAGGCTGTGGCTTTGGGAATCCTCTTCATTTACCCCCCCTGAGAGGATCCCAGGCACGGTACAATATTCATCACCACTGTTCACACAGCATGACACGGTATGCGGCACCACAGCTCTGTCCCTTTGGGCAGATAGGGCAGAAGGAACAGAATGGAAAATGAACAGCAGTCATGTCAAAGTCAGATTTAGGTACGGAAATTATAGTTAGTATAGTAGTTAGGGTTAAGGCAGCGGTATACTTCATTAGAACAGCTTGTTGGATGGTCAGATAGCTTCAATAACCCCCTTCCCCCCGCACACCTTTCCAACTTTGGAATTTGGGGGGTCAACAATTCAAAGATTGGCCAACTGTGTGTAAGTGAGAAAAGAGCCTTTAGTATTCATTACTCTTTTAATGAGTACAACTGTGTGCAGCACAATACTGTCAAAAAGAGACTCTCTGTGATGGCCAGCTTTTAACTATGTGGATATTTGCAACAACTACTGTATAAATCCTTTTGATTTCTTTTTTTTTTTTGGCCTTTTCAGTCTTTATAGAACAGCTGAAGAGTGAGAGGAATGTGGGGAGAGAGAGATGGGGAATGATGTGGGAAAGAGCCACAGGTCAGATTCAAACCCTGGGCCTCCACAGCAAGGACTGAGTCTTTGTACATGGGGCGGCTGCTCTACCAACTGAGCTAAACGACACCCCAATACTTTGAATGGTCAGACAACGTGTTATACAAACTAGCTCTTTTCAAATATGACCCACCCTTTAGGGGTTAGGAGCAGTGGTATTGTGTTGACTTATGGCAGGACATAAGATATGAATAGAGGCCTCCCGTGTTAAAGACGTGCTCTGTCGAAGTGTCCATCCATCCATTTTAACAGTCACACTGCCTCCACATTTGCTTGTTATAATTCGTCAGGCCACAATAAGTCCTTGTCAGATAAGGCCTTGTTCAGACAGCTTGTCACTGCCCTCTCATTGATTTGGATGGGACTGCTGTGTGAGCTCAGTGGGGGTGCAGGCACAGTGTACTGCGACCCCCATAAAAAGTTGAACCTGGCTCAACGTTTTTGCGAAAGTGCACATTCCTGCTATAATAATTTTACTGAACGTGAATACCGTCTGTCATCTGTTTGCCTTGCAATCATCCAGACAAAAGATGAGATGATTGCCATGTGATAACTTTCCAGAGTAGTAAATTCCCGTCTCGTAGTGTTCTAAACAGCTGTGCAGTATGTCGCTGTCTGATCAGATTTCAGACTCATTGATCTTCAACTCAGTCATTACATTTCATCATTACACTGGTACCTTGAAACAACACATCACCTTGTGTCCCGTGACATCACAGGATGCCATGCCACATCACGATAACTGCAATGTTAAGTACTATTAACTGTACTGCTACTACAACCCCCCTCCCTCCACCTCCCAATCCTGGCTTTTACTGAGGATGAGGTTTGGGGGCAGCATTGTATATGAACAGATCTGATTTGTAAATAACACTAAGGTATTTATTTGTGCTGTGTCGCAACTCCGGTAAACAGTGGACAGCACCAGTTTAGATTTGGATTGAACCACTTCCCCCAAAAAAAAAAGAAGTGAAGGAGTGTGGGGGTTAGATGGAGGCGAGAGACAGACAGCGAGGAAGGAAGTTAGCAAATTCTCTGTGATTGATAAAGGCCTGTAACTCTTAAACACACAGTCTGAAACACACAGATGACGAGGCATGCACACACTCGGTCTTTCTCACACACACACACAGGCAGTGACACACACACAAACCCTGTAATTGAATACTGTGCAGAAAGCAAACATTCTCCTGTAAACATATCATCTGTCACCTCTATAGCTTAATCCATATCCTTTATGCCAAATGGAGAAACACACGTGCGCACACACACACCCCTGCAGCCTGTCAAACAAACAAATGAGGCTGGAGTCCTTGTGAAAATCATCACCATGACCATCCCAGCTTCATCATCACGTTAGCCTGCTCCATTACACAGCAACATGATCTGGCCTGAAATCAATTAGCTGGCCATGCTAGCACCGTGAAGTGTACACTCCCCAATCTTTGTTTTGGTTTGATGGAAAACAATGTCTAGCGCCCAGAAGGGAGTTTTAGTTGTGTGGGCGCCACGTCTCTGACCAGATGAAAGATGCTTTGTACCCGTTCTGTGATGACGCTGTGTGTAGGAAAATGATGACGCTAACTTTGGCTGTTTATCTAAGTTAAAGTTTTCAGAATGTGTTAAACATTTCAAAAAACAGTTTAACAAATGGATTATAGTCATTATTTTGATATGGTGCCTAGTATGATATCATATCATATCGTGTCATCTCAGCTATTTAGTCGGACTCCCCCTTTGAAACAGACAAAACTAAAGTGGTGGAAACATTCCCGCTTTTGTCCACAAGGGCCTCCAGAAGTAACACGAAATATACACAACTCTGTCAGTGCAATACAAACTCAGTGTGGTTATTACACAACCTTTCCAAGGTCAACGATGAGCTTTCTGACTTGAGTGCAGCATTTTTTTATAGGAAAGTTCAATCATGTTTTAAGATTTCCAGGCAAGAGTAAAAGAAAACAAGAAATCTTTCAAAGCATCTCCAAATGTGTAATTTGAGCAACACTACAAAACATTTTAAAAGCTTACTTTTAAAGGTGTAAGTGTGTTTCACTTTAAACGTGGTCACTCCAGTGATAATCAGTAGCCAGTAGTCTAACCATGCATCTACTTAGGAGTCTAAATGTCCTTGGGCAACTCCCACAGAGTGATGAGATTAAAAAGTATTTGCTACCTCATAGCATAGATACAGTACAACAGTAAGGGTTCAGACCAAAACCAGTTCATTGCAGTGGAATAACCATGATCAGTGCAGTTGTTCTTTATTTGTCATCTTCAGGACACACGTTTGATTTTTTTTTTCTCTTTATGCCCACTGTCCAGCCTATTACTCAGGATTGGACAATTATGTCACGCATCTCCTGGTCCATTTTGTAACTTCAAAAAACAAACGGCACCCGTTATTATGTCAATCAGGTGTCACTACAGCCCCTTTTTATTTTTCTGTACAGCGGGACCTGGCAACCCTTGAAATATTGTGACATACATGTGATGCTCAAACTGGGCTGAGGACCAAAAGCGTTCTGAATGTCACAGTCTGTGGCTGAAGTTGAATTCTGTATTTGACAGACGTGGTGCTAAAAGCCCATATTTCGACCTGAAATGAATTCAACTATTCATGGGCACAAAAACAAGCCACATTCATGCGGATCATACATGTGCCACAGTTGTACAAATATAGTTCATACATACAGGCTGTCAGAGCACACCTGCTCATTTGTCAGCAAACACACCCTTCCAGGGGTCTGCTTAGTGTTAAATATATGGCCTTCTTGTAATCAGTGTCCCCTTCAGCTCATTATTAATGACCTCTGGAAACCAACAACAGGACTAGGGAGAGGTCTTTTCCAAGGCAACTTTAATTTCCCTTCTCTTTTCACCTCCACACCCTCTTTTCCTGCGTCATTCATTAGTGCAGCAGAACCATCAAAAGACATCAAGAGCGAGGGACAAAACACGCCAGCATGACTGGCTTCCTGCTGATTTAGTCTCAAACGGTTAAGAGGAACCAACATATGTTTTATTCTATATGTGCTATTGTCAAAAGAAGCATGTCGATACAGTACGCTCCTCTAATTACTGTCAGCTGTTTTCTGTCAGCATATTGAATTACTTCCCGTCTCTGCTACTGTGTAACTGTGCAGTCAGCCTGAATAAGTGACGTTCTTTCTTACGTAAACCAAACTTTAGAGATATAAAAGCATCTCATGTCCTGTATTTCAAATGTACTCAGCGTCTTTTAATCTCTAATATCCCTCTTTCACGTGTTGAAAAAAAAAAATTGAAAGTTTTGTCTCCGGTTTGTGCTAGGTCTTGTCCTGGCCAACCCAGTTTCCTTCATCCTGGTGAAGTTACTGTAATAATTCAATGTAATAATTTCTTTTATGTTTATTTTTAAGATGACAAATAACTGCAGAGTATCTCAATTACAAAAAAATATAAAGTGACTAACTATGGCAGTTATATTTTTAGTTTCAAATGGCAACCAAGCCACCATCCAGTTCTGAAGCAGAAAAGCCGCAAATGTATCACCCTCACTGCATGGATTGTGAAAACCCAGCAAATGTACATAGTCTACTATTTACTATATAGCACATCCATTGTATGCTAAGGTTAGTGCCAAGTAATGAAATCAAATGTTGAGGCTAATATCTGTCACGCGTCAGCCTCTGCCTCATGATATGTAACAAACTGTTGTATACATACAGTCTTTGGAGGTTATGCAATTCAAACTTCTTAAGTGTGTCTCTTTTAATGTTCTCAAACAAAACTGTACATCAAAACGTTTTCAGATATATATTAAACTGAGGACTATCCTCGTCTACTTTGACACGGCGTAGTTCAGTGTTAGGTGAAATGTTTGAACTGCAGCCCTGGGCTTAAAAATCTGTGCTTGTATGTGGTTCCATGTGTTGTTGTGTATGTTCGTGCAAGCCCCCTCAGGGTTTGTCTCCTCTCAGGTACCCACATCACTGTGTGTTTGCACACCACTTGATCTAACAAACCAGCATAATCAGCCCCCAAGAAAACACATGTACACACACACACACACACACACAGTTCTTGTGTGTTTACCTGATCTGTGTGCAAACATGAGCATGTATGTGCTGTGCCATCAGCACTCAGGTCTGTGGCACGCAAGCATATGGCACAAGTATCACTCTATGACAATATACTGTAGTGAAGGACACGCATGCAGGATGTATATGTACAACAGCCCTCTCTTATTCTCTTTTTCCATCTTTTCCATTGTAAATACACAAAGATTCAATTCTGATGTTGATTTTCTAGTTTTCAAGGTTTATATTTTCAGAATAATAAAAACTTTAATATGTGAATTCTTAAACATATCATTCCAAGCCATTGGTATTAATATGCTGTTTCCACCAGCCACAGCAGCATTAGTGAGGTCCAACACTGATGTTGTGCAATAATGTCTGGCTTGCAGTCTGTCTGTGCAAGGAGTTCTAGTTTGTCCAAAAAGATGTTGGATGGGTTTGAGGTCAGCACACTAAACTGGAAAAACTTTTTTTTATAACTCTGATAGAGGCAGACTGTTATCTAAAATCCTCACTCTATGTGATACAATCAAGATTTCAGTTGTTTGGGACGAGGGGACTGTACACTTATGTTTGGAATTGTTAATGGAATCTTTCTAATGATCATATAAAAGCCTTGAAGTATTCACAAGAGACAGAGTTCCACGAGATATCCTGACTTTTGGATCCTACTTTTGGCATAATACAACAGAGCCTGCCTGATGAATGACCATGTCTTTCAAACTCTACACCACCGCTTTGTAATTTGCAGAAATATGATGATGACATCACTATGACATCAACAGAGTTATTTTCACAGACACTGTTTTCATTGGACAACGTGACAGATAAACTGTGTGAAATTAGTGAAGTGCCCCTTTATTTCTTTTCTAATCAAATTTTTTTAAATGATCATTTTATTGGTTTATGTTATTTATTTTTAGTATTGGGGCACATTTTTATCTCAGTCTCTGACAAGTGACAGCATCAACAATGTTCCACCATAGAAACAGTAACATCCTAAATGTCTGGGGGCATTGTTTAGCTCAGTTGGTAGTCCTTGCCACGGCAGCCCAGGGTCTGAATCCGACCTGTGGCTCTTTCCCGCCTGTCATTCCTCATATCTCTCTCCACATTCCAGGTCACTCTTCAGCTCTCTCTATACAATAAAGCTCAAAAAAGGACAAAAAAGTGTGTGTGTGTGTGTGTGTGTGTGTGTGTGTGTGTGTGTGTGTGTGTGTGTGTGTGTGTGTGTGTGTGTGTGCACAGGGTTAGTCTGTGGAATCATCTGCAATTAACTGCGTACAGGTTAATGCGTCTTCATATCTAAATGCCATATGTTGTCGGTGTGCGAGTGTGTGTACATGCACATGAGTGAGTGTGTGCGTGGAAGTGAGTAAAGTGCCTCGAGGCAGAACCCGCTATTGATGGGGATTACTAACACTTAGCCAACACCACCGAGACTGCAAGGGGAGTAAATGATTTAGAAGCATTGGCCTTAATGTAATGAAAGAAAGGCCCTGCCTGTCAAGAATACACACACACACACATACCTACCTATGGGTGCTAATCCTGTGAGCTTACATCTCCATTAACACTAACACTGCACCACAGACCTACTCCGCCAGCTAGCTAGCACTCTCAGTGTTTCCCTGAGGATATCAGAGACACTCACTCTCTCTCCATCGCTCTCTCTGACACACACATATAGACACACAGCCTGTAGCCATGTCAGGATGGGTTCACAGCACAGTCATGGAAGTGTGTGCGAGGGAAAGTCTATTAAAAGTGTGTTTTTCTGAAGTTGTCTATAACAGAATAATATCTCATTGTGCTAGAGTATGAATGAATGTATGGATGCACTCTGCATTAGCACCATGCTGGAATATACATGCAGACTGATGAAGTGCACACATCTACAATGTATGGAAAATAATATTTTCTTTATGGAATTAATGTGTTCACATGTAACCCTGTCTCTGAAAAAATGTTCATCTACAGCTAATTTACAGGAGCAAATACACTTCAAATTATTATCTCTATGAACATAACAGGAAACATTTTTATTGATCATATATTGATCAGCACATTAACACATGTTCACTGCTAGCTTCATTTGTTTCCCTACGTTCTTCTAGCCACTAAATGTTTACCATTGTATCAACCAAACAGTGAATAAGTGATAAATCATCCTCGTTTATGAATATCAATAATAGGCTACTGTTACATGTGCTCCATGTTGATAAGGACAGAAAAATAGAAATGCATGGCCAAACAGTATACTGTTAATGTTTTAGACCAAACTTTGCAGCCATATTGCACTACTACAACTGAATACATGAAATCCACACACAGTGTCCCGCCCCGTCGCTCTGTGAACGTATGTTTGTCCATAGTCTGTGCTCTATAGCACTACTGGTGGTCAAAAACTGTACAGGGTGCCTTTAACTCAGTGGTTCTTAAACTTTTAATGCCATGATCTGCCTTCATAAGCAAAGAATGATTTGCTCGGTAGCATCTGTTTGTCACTAACTTGTCATAATGGTCATCACTTTTACCATCATTGTCATTGCAAATAACAGAAGGGTTCAGTATATTTGACTCAATTATGTACAGTCCAGCACAAGGCAACCATTAATTAGTCTCTCTCTAATGATCATAAAGTACTGACATCTCTCTGACTAAGTCTGAACATTACAAAGTTCACAAAGACAGGATTGTTACAAATCTGTTGTACTGGATCCCAACTTTTCGAGGCGGTGCCTAATGAACTCAAAATAATGAAGTCGGTGTAGTTCCCACCTGAACGACCACCTGATTTACGATCTGTTTGTTAGTAACAGACTGTTCCCGTTTTCCCAGTGCCTGACTTCACAGTAACACCACTTGGGTACACTCACCCTCCACACACACACACACACACACGTCATTACATATTATACAGCACCCATAATAAAGGAATTAGTTCGATCAGCTCCCTCGCACTAAAGCCTAATTGAATTAGCATTAACCAAGCATTAGTGTCTTAACTGCACAGGTAACCCAGAAACAGTGGCATGAGGCATTATGCCTACACTGTGTGTGTGTGTGTGTGTGTGTGTGTGTCCTGCCGGGGCCTCATGAACAGCTTTGAGGCTCAATGGGCCTTATTCAAGAACGATTCTGTGCTCTTATCCTACATCTCTCTTGTTTTTTTCTGAGGTTTGCCCTGAAGCATGATCCAAATCGGATTCCCCAAAAGAGAACTCCTATAACAATGTTGGCATTTTTTCATTGTAGATGCAGCAGAACCAGAGATGTCATCTTTTTTTATTCCACACAATGTTCTTGTCAAAATGTGACGCCTACATAATGTAATAAATGATTTGGAGACCAGAAACGGTTAGAAAATTGATCTGGCAACAATGTGACAGTTTGAAATGAAGTTATAGCTCATAATAAAAACAGTCTTGCTGTCGTAAAGCGGTGACACTGTTATGTTATGTTATGTTATGTTATGTTATGTTATGTTATGTTATGTTATGTTATGTTATGTTATGTTATGTACTGTATATATACATTTTTCTGTAGCTGCTGTTTTCTACTAAAGACACTCAGTGAACATCAGCAGACTGAACGGCCACAGTATTATCATAAAGTATTGATACTAGTATGTGTGTTTGAGAGGAGATTGTGATGTGTGTTCATGTTCAACTGTGCCATCCTAATACCCTATTGTAAAGGTACACACACACACACACATATGCGCACAAACACATCCCACCGCAGTGTGATTAAATGTTTAAGGAAAGTAGCACTGGCTGGAGGGATAAGTAGGGCCAGTATGTGGGGGCTAACAGCTGGGTGGAGAGTGGCTTTTAATCCTGCTGGTTTTAGCATGGAGGGAGGGCTGAATCCTCATCCTCCTCCTGTCAACATAACATCCTCACGTTTACAAAGACTTACAGGGAGAAATTAAAAAGAAAAAAAGTCAGTAAACACATTTGGACGCTGAAGAGAGAGATACATGCTCCTTCACACAGACACAGCGGACAGATATGTGACATGCTTGACAAGATTAAACTGAATTTAGTATTCTCATATTTGTATTTGTGTTATTATTGTAACTGCTGTCATTATTTCATAAAGTCTACTCAGGCTGCGTAGTGAAAGCAGCGTGTTAGCAGAGCTAACAGCATCGGTCCTCACAGTAAGAAGTGTGGGCCACTTTAGCAGCACTTAGGAGCAAACACACAATCGTTGTAGTTACGCACAAATAGACTGTAAAGTGTAAAAGTCATTTTGATTGGTTCTTAGCATACTGGCTGTGAAGATATTCCGTCCTATTTGATATCACTGTAAGAGATGAACCACAGTACTTATCTGTGCAAAGAATTATTTGCCCACAGTGATATAAATGGGGTGGACAAAATAACAGAAACCCCCCTCAGTACGACACATCATACAAAATTAACAGCATCACAAACTGCATCCCCCAAAGTGACCATACCGTTGAGTCAACACCTCTCCGGGAATCTGGTAGTTTCAGTCTAAAGCTATCAGTATCGGCCTTCAAATACCCATATTGGTTAAATCCTGGCCTGATAAACCTAAAGCTCTTCCTAACCTTCTGCCAAGCTCTTATCATCCAGAAAAGCCACCGCTGTCAAAACCTTTGATCTGCCTGGCTCACTGGCTATCAGGGGGCAGACTACTGTGTGTGTGTGTGTGTGTGTGTGTGTGTGTGTGTGTGTGTGTGTGTGTGTGTGTGTGTGTGCGTGCGTGCGTGCGTGCGCACCCTGAGGCCTGGCCAATCTCAGCTCCGCTGCGGGCCAGTGACAGGTGCTAATGCTGGGGTGAGAGGCTGCACGGGCCTCCATGCTCCCTACTGTGATAACACTGACCGACCTCCAAAAGCATACAAACACACACACACACTCTCTCTCAAACACAGAGGCTTAGCTTCCTGATAACTTTGCTGCACTTCAGAAGCAAACTCTGTGTCTGTGTGTGTGTGTGTGTGTGTGTGTGTGTGTGTGTGTGTGTGTGTGTGTGTGTTGGATTGATTTTTCAAAGGATTCCCCTTTAGTGCCTGCCGGCCCTCCATCAAAGCTGGCCATGAGAGCCTGTTAGATGTGTGTGTGTCTTGCCTTAGAGGTGATATGATGTTATTATGTTATTCCTGCACGGTGGTTGATTTAATGCTGGATGGCTGGGATGTGTATATATGTGTGTGTGTATGCATGCCTTTGGGAAGACTGAATTGAATTGTGTAGCTGTAAAGGCACATCTGGACCAGACAGCTTAGTGTTACTGAGTGAAGTGTGGCTCGATGCTTATAAAAATACAACCGGCTAAAACCTCCAGCTGACCATTTGGCAGAGGTTTTACATGCCTACATATTTTAAAATGTCATCAAATCAACCTTTTCAAGGCTATCCACACAGGTTTCAGAGTGTGTGTAGAGTAGGAGGAAGATAGGATTGAAGCACATTCTGCTCAGGTCACCCTCAATCTTTGTCCATCCATGTTTCCTGTACTTCCAGATACACACACAGAAACAGATTGTGCTTGTGGATCCTGTTTTTTTTCCAGGAAAAGGGGATCTCTTCTGTCCTTGTCTTTACTTTTTCCTTTGATGTCATCCTGTCTGCCTTCTCACTCGGGTTTTGTTGATACCCACAAGACCACTAGAGCAACATTCCTGTGTGTCTCCACTTGTCTGAGATAGAGAAAAAAGGGACGAAAAGACACAGGAATATATCATGCGTCCTTTTCAATGCTCTCAGCATTTTGTCATTTAGGTTTGAAGGCCATGCACTTGGCAGTTGTTGAATAAGATAATAAATATAATGTTTGGTAAGTGGTCAGTCATAGGTGTCGTGTCATTCCCATTCCACCTCGTAGACCTTTCAAGTTTCTTTTAAGTTACTGTACAATACTTTGATTAATCGAATTTTGTGACAAATAGTCGCAACTGAGTTGTTGGTCTGCTGCATTGATCAGTTAGTTTGTGTTACTGTGTGACTTTATAGATCAAACTAATGGATTAAAATTACACTAACCCTAACACAAACAAACTAACCCATTGAAGTACTGGTAAACCTTGTGTGACTGTTTCCATTAATGGTTGTTTAACAAAAATGATGTCTCCTCTATAAGAATCCTTTTCATAATGCTGACACAGACTTATAAAAACAATCTGAGCCTGTCCATGGCAAAAAGAAGCTAGCGGATGTACCATGCAATGACTATACCTAAATTGCCTTAAATAAGGGTTACACATTGCAAAATTGCAGCATACACAGACACAGAAACATACTAAAGTTACCCTTTAAAACATTGAAAATGACAAAAATTCGTTCTTTGGAGGGGTTTACAAATGCTCTTTAGAAATAAAACAAGAATTCTTCATCAATTCCTGATATAGATAAAATTTGAACTGCAGATGCTCCGCGTGACATGAAATGGTGTATTTCCAGTGGGTGATGTCACAACAGATATTCATCAGCAGTTTAATTCCATTAGTGTCTGTTAATCACAAGCAATTAAATGTTCACCAGCAGAGTTAATGCTGATTTGCCTGTTCAAGAAAATGATCAGCTATTTGAGAATGTTATTATCAATAGATGGTCCAACTCCATTCATTTGGATTGATCGATTGATTTTGCCGAGCGTCTCTGTGCAGCTTCTCCTACAGCGCATGTTGTCAGGTGAAGAAATAGCAACCTAGCTCACCTAATGTTTCATAGATGACCAACCAACTACTCACACTTGGCAAAGCCACTAAGAGATGGAGACAGGATCCTGCATGCACTCACTGAGCTGAGTTAGTGTTTGTCAAGAAGTGCTTCTTGTCTTTGTGCTAAGCTAGGCTAAACATATCACAGCTACCAGTCTGTATATTTCTCTAAATGTTTGACAGTTTTCCCGCCACATTTCTTTGCATGAAATGATCTTTTCTTGTTTGACTGAGTCATTTCATGCATGCGCTATCGTCTGTCACATATAGCCCAGTGTTAACACGGAAAGAGATGCTGATGTGCAGAATCGAATTGATGATGATAAGCAGAAATTGAAGCTGTGACGTCATGTGTTTCCTAGAGTTGTTTTTCAGCGCGCTGAGTCACAGGAGCGCTTTACGAACATCACCACTAAATCAGCCTTTATCACCTCCTAGTGCTGGCAGGCACAGTGACCAAGTGAAATGAACACACTAATAGAATAAACCAGTTGTTTTAGTGTCTGCATGCCTGCTTGCCTGGCTGACTTGTCACACACACACACACACACACACACACACACACACACACACAGAAACAGGTTGCAGACTCTCTGGCTCCAAAGCGCAAGATCTCCTTGATTGCAGAAATTATGGCAGACAGAAAGGAGAAAAGATTAAGGTGCAGGTAGGTCTGTGTGGATTTGGTTTGACAGGCATGAAGATTGTGTTGTGCCTACAAGTTGTTTATTGTGTGTGCGTGCGTGCGTGCGTGCGTGCGTGCGTGCGTGTGACTTTAAACCAGCTGATCTGCTGGACTCCAGGTGGAACTGGTGTGTAGTAAATTCATTTATGATGTGATGTGGTAGAAATGTTTGGCTGATGTATTTAATACTGAATAAGCAACAGCAGCAGAGCGATATTCTATCATGTCGGCTGCTCTGTGACGGTTACTATCACAGATGTGACAAATATACAAAGACATATTTATGGCTTAAATCTTAGCATAGTACTGCAAATTTACCTTTTTGTTGTCCCATGAGGAATGTTTGAGTTTTTTTTTTCTTCATGCAGCTTATCAAATTTTCTTTTTTTTAAATGTGTTTATTGGAATATTCCAAATGGCTTTCTCCATATGTAATATATTAGCGAGCTCACTGAACTAGCTCCTAAACTGAAGCACAGTATCTGAATTCCAGAGCTTTGGAATGACTTTCATTGCAATCACCAATCCATACATACTCATCATGTGGTTTACTCAGATTTCCTTCTGACATCACCCGATTCCTTTAATCATACCAACGAGCTCTTCATCAGTGACGCACCATTAGCACATATCACTGCTACTGCTTACTCAGCCAACAGTCACCGAGAAGACATAGATGTCATTTCATTTCTGCACTCAGTGGTTCTAATCAAATATTTAACTTAGCATACATACAAGTACATACACAGACTTTATGATTTATTGTCTATTTTATTGTCTGTGTTAATGTAGCCTGAAGCACAGCTTTGTTGTGTACTGAAATATGTGGTATGATGTCCTAAAGTCAGTGTGTATCTGTTGATGCAGGGGAGTTTGACCACAGTTTGGACAGGCTCTCTACATGTCCAGTGTGAATAACATGTAACCAGCAGCAGCACAGTTGCAGTTTGTCTTACATACAGAACAAAGTTTCTTTGATTGCATTGCTCAATTCCGATCATCATCAGGACATCATCATTAAAACTGTCTCACTCTGAGTTGGAATCATTGAATCTGAAATGGATTGGGCTTTAGACAGTTGGTCAAATATTGCTGCAACCCTCAATCCATTTGCAAATCAAAAGTGTCTTAACCCTGTGTGTGTTTGTTTGTTTGTATGTATGCAGGTCCATTCGATGGGCGTGGCGTGACCCTCCTGGAAGTATGTGGTAGTTGGCCGGAAAGCTTCGGCGTGCCGCGGCACAATGTTGGATCGACAGACGCCACAGACGAAGGTCTCCGAGAGAGACTCGCAGACGCAATGTCCGAGTCCCCTTCCAGGGATATAGTAGGATCTGCTACAGGTCAGTAAGAGAATGGACAACACACTGATACACTCCTCCACAAGTAACGAACATGTGTTCATTCATCTAAAACTTTTACCCTTAAAGCAACTGTATTTCAAAGATTTCAACAAACTCTAATGTTACTGTAGCTCAGTTACTGAGTGATTTCTCACAATCCAGACAAACTATAGAGATTTTGCCACAGTAACATGTTCCTGCTCAGGTTAGCACAATCTTTTTTTATCAAATCCAAACTGCTGATTTTTTTACAGTGTGATTATTAAAATGGAGAAAAGGAAGCTAAATTGCAGAGGGGAAGATTTCATTCTCGTTGCATGAATGCCGAAACAGTAATATTGCAAAGTAAATCTGATCTAAAAAAAATGCCAAGGAACAAATGCAAAAATAAAAGAGTTTTACCTGCCTTCACACACTGTTCTTGGTACGGCCCGTACATCCATAAAAAACATTCTCATCTCTTGTCAAGAGAAATCCCCTCTGAGAGCGTCTCAACTCTTTTGGCATATTTCTGTTGCAAAGGACGTCTGTGCAACAGAATTCAGACTCGGAATAAATTATTCAGAGCCTTTAAAATGTCTGTTAGCATGGAAACCTTGTATATTTCACGAAGTGTCTCGAAAATGTGGCTTGACATAAATTTGCACGACTTCAAAGCAAAAGAAATATTTTCATAAGATTCTCTGTGCACCCGTATGTGGCACAATACAGCGTGTGTCCTGATCACTGGTGAACTGGGTCACTGTTCTAATAAATCCCATTATATATGTGTCCAGTGCAGCTAAGTGTCTTGTTAGGTAGCCTGACTTCCTCAGTGTGGCATTATCCAGCATACAGTGCTGCCAGGTCAAGGTCCAGTGATGGAATAGCCCACCACTAGTAAAATGTTCTGGTTGTCTGTGTTTGTGTGTGTGCGTGCGTGCGTGCGTGCGTGCGTGCGTGCGTGTGTGTGTGTGTGTGTGTGTGTGTGTGTGTGTGTGTGCTAGGTCTTGGCATATCTGCACATACCTTGCTTTACTTTGAGGCTTCCTGCCTGCGTGTGTGTGTGTGTGTGTGTGTAGCAGACATGCCGTTGGCCCTGACAGTCCAAATGGTTAACTCGTTTAGGAAGCGGCAGTGCTCTCTCTTTCTCTTCCCCCTCTCCCTCCTTAAGTGAACAAGAGTTTCTTTGATTTAAATGTGTGTGTTGGGGGAGTGTAGCTCCATAGAGGCAGCCACAGGGGTGGGGTGTGGTGGGGAGGGTGTTGGGGGTAGAGGAGTGGGGGCCCTAATGGATTTAGCATCGACTATCACCCACACCCCCCCCTTAAACATCCCCAGCCATATCCAGTCCAGTCCCCCTCTCTCTTTCTCTCTGTTAGGACTTAACCTCATTTGTAGCCTCCCTCTCTCTTTCTTTCTCTCTCTCTCTCTCTCTCTCTCTCTCTCTCTCTCTTTTACTGCCGCCCCGCCCCCCCCCCGTGTGTTTTCTATTAGATTAGATGTGGGAGACTCCCGGACACTAGTAGTCAGTCGCCTCTTGTTCTCCCACCCGTCCCCCATCGCATCACATCTTGACCCCCCTCCCCCGCCCCCTTCTTCCCCTTTAATGCAACACAAAATTCATTACTGATCACATTACATCAAAATACACCCATGACACGTACGCACACACACTCTTTCCTGCGCCCAGAGCTGTGTGGAAGACATCATCCACAGGGAATGTGATGGACTTGTTGGTTCATCCATCCATCCATTCACAGAGACAGAGAGGCTTCAGTCTGTGTAGGCTAATCTAATAGCGCAGCACTTCTGCACTGTAACATAAAGGAAATGTCCCTGTGTCTGCTGTAAGGGGGAGAGAGCCACGGGTGGTCAGGAAGCAGGTTGTGTCACTGTCCATTTCAGTTACTAATACTGCTTCTAATTCCCAAAAATAAATATTTTCTCACGTATTTTTGTGGTTTCCAGCCATGCAGATACTGTAGGGTTTTTTTTTTATATTTCGCCGATCTCTCAAATTTTTACTGGATCTACTTTCTGTCACAGAAGTGGTCCGTATGAGTGTTCTGTGGATTATGACAATAACGGGCATTGATCCTGGACAGAGAAGTTTCTGTTGTTGTTTTATTCATGTCACTTTCCAGTGCTGTGAGCACCGCAAATAACATCTCATTCACCTGCATTGTACTGGGACGGAGGCAGAAATCTCAGTGACAGATATTTCAAACACATAAAACCAAAACATCTTCGACCGACCTTTCACATTTAGTATTTCTATTTTGATCAGATTCTACATGAATATACTGCACATTAGGCTTTGTTTCAGTGTCCCATAGAGGTCTAAATGCTCCTTTAAAGAGAGAAAATACATGACATTTTTAATTAATACTTTACTTAAGATAAAGTAAGAAAACTGTTTCTTAGCTGCAGAAATAAAAACAAATGCATGCAGGGTTAGTACGGTAAAAAAAATTAAGGTCGAATCGAAGCCTCAGGGGGGACAAATTGTAAAGTTTTCAGGTTGTGTGACGCCACCTCGAGAAAAGACTAGAGCAGGAATGAGAAGGAGAGCGACATAATCAGATGTTTAGTACGTTTTGCCTGAAGTTTACAGCAGACGTGTACACACCAGAGTGAGAGCTCGTATTTTTATTCATAAAAGCGATAATAAATCCTGTGTGCACGAGAGCCCCCCATCCACATTCACATTCACACCCCAGACCTCAAACTACACACGAGTGAATGAAGCACGCAGTGATGTGGAGCATTTTATTCATTTCTCTGTATTTATCGTGGTGATCCTACACAAGACTTAGGAATAATGTTAAAAACGTCTTCTTGGCCCAGACTCCCAAGATCTGATTTCCTGTGGCTTTCTATTGGAACGAGGCAACAGTCGACATGTCATCCCATCCACATATGATCCACACATGATACTACCCCCCCACCCCCACCCCCACTCTGCGCGCACACACACACACACACACACTGTTTACAGTGAGACACCAGAGTTTTTTGCCACAGTTGTGGCATTCAATTAATTATTTACAGTTGCTGGGATTTCCATGTTAATATATGTGCGCTTAAAGTGTTTCCGTTGTGAATTGAGCTGTATATGGTGTGTTTAAAGGCTCTCTAAATATGTGTGTGTGTGTGTGTGTGTGTGTGTGTGTGTGTGTGTGTGTGTGTGTGTGTGTGTGTGTCTTGGCGTGAGACTTGGATGGGCAGAGGCAGATGGTATCTTGCTCAGTGTCTCCATTTGCCAGGAGCTTTGGCCCCAGTACTTGCTAACATAGACCTTGAACCTGATTACATACACACGCACACACACACACACGCTTACATCACCTATACACACTTCCCCTCATCTATTTCTCTGTCACATGTTTCCATACAACTGTTGAGTGAATTCTCTGCAAACTTTTCAAACTTTTATAAACAATCCCTTTTTTGTCATTACTCATGCAATTCCACTGCCATTAATCACATTTTTTTTATCTACAAAAACAATTTGCCAAATGATAATTCACTAAAATAGATTTGGATGGAAACACAACAACAAACAGACATTTTTCCCCTGTCTATGTGTCTACTTGCACACTCTGAGGATCTCAGGGTTGGAATGCTTGCTGATGTAACAAATCACTGTCTCTCTGACATTCTCTTCCAGCACAAACACACACACACACACACACACACACACACACACACACACACACACACACACGCACAGACACACTCTCGCAGATTCACAGGGAAAACAAAGCCTCCAGTCAGGGTAATGGGGCTCTCACGCTAAGGCCGAGACCCGGCGTCGCCAGCTCGGAGGGCAGGTGACACTCACATAGAGAGATGGACGGATGGACTGAGGGGGAAAGAGAGAACAGAAGATAAAGAGGAGGAGGAGGGGAAGGAGAGAGTCACTGACGACTAAAACACACTGGGGATGAAATTAGATTTGGCTCCAATGATATAATGTTGCTAACTAGATTTGGCTTATTGGTGCCTGCCCAACATAAATTCCATTGAAGCCATATGGAGAGTGGACTACTGCT
>NC_040017.1:605141-637641 GCF_000972845.2 Larimichthys crocea | reverse complement strand
TTTTTCTCCCACTGACTTTGCCCTCATGATCAGCCAAGTTAAACTAAAGTTCCTCAACCTGCCTCCACACCGAAGTAAACAAAGAACTCAAGGCTGTAGAAACGAAGTGCGTACATTTTAGAGCTGTCCTGCTTTCTGTTCTGCTTTGCACACGTGGTAGCCTTTTGGAGATTTAAGTTATTATGGGTGTTGACACCCCTGAAGATGTCCTGCAGATATGGAATCAGCAGCAGCTTCGAGCGGACTTGCTGACAGCTCTCGTCTCCCCGACCTTCCCTTCTAGGCAGCCACAGCCCACCTCGGGACAGACCCCCATGGTGTCCCCACGAGCTGAAACCACTCCCATCCCCGTTCCCACGCAGATCCGAAACTACCAGCGCATCAAGCAGAACCTCTCAAGCAGCCCGACCACCACGCTGTACAGCTCCCCCAGGTAAGAGCCACCTTTGCTGGGTTTGAGGGTTGTATCTTTGTTAGTGATTAGTAATGAAACACCTGAAATGAGCACCTGTTTCTTGTCACCAACATGTGATTAATGTTTTACTCACTGTTTGAGAATGACTTTTCAGGCTAGGCAATGAAAACCTAGGCCGTTATTTCATCAGCTATAAAGTTTCACTCAAATTGCATCAGCTAAGTGCCTACTTGGGTTTGTGGCCTCTCAACCTGTTGCTTGGGAGGGTTTGTTGGCGGCTTTATGTGAACACAAAGCAGATGGGAGGACAGAGGAAGAAAGAAGGGTGGCACCTCGTTTCACAGGAAGAATAATTCTATTAACAGACTGCTGTGCGACACTGAGAACAGGAGCGGTACTGTAGGCTAATCAGCTGTATTGTGCTGCTAATGTAAGTATTCTTTAAAGGTTTTAGTTTGCTTCTGCGTGGGTAGTTCATCTGGTGGTTCACAGGCTTTCTCCTGTGGTGATCGTAGCTCTGAAGATCAGGATTTTCTTTTGTAGCCACTTGTTCTAGTGACCTCTGGACGCCCTCGAGAATTAGATCCCAGAGGACAGGCACTGTCCCTCTCATCACCCACCTGTGCTTCTTTGTTCAGCTGTTTCACTCTCCAGCCGTCCTGCCCCGTCAGCCTGTTCAGGAAGCGTTACCGTTTTATTTATTCTCACTCGAGGGAGCAATGCAAATAGAACTTCCTCATATACTGTATGGATGTTAATTTATGTATTTCACAAATAAGTCCAGATGGTAAGATCAGGATGAAAACCAGAAGAAGGAATGACTTTGTGTTGCGCTCTGAATATTACCTAGCACACCTGGAATATCTAGAATGTTTAATGTAGAATAAATATGTTTATCTTCCAGGGACAACTTAAGCCTCTAGAGTCTCTGACCACTGGTAGATACTTGTAGTTTTGATTCATGGGTCTCTATTTTTTTAATATCCTGCATGCACATGATCACATGGGCAACACTTCATGCATTCCTGCTGTTGGTTTCAGATGTTTTACTGATGGAAAGGCAACACACCAGGAAACATAGCAACGCAGTGTGTCTCAGAGTCCCACAAATCCTGCAACCATAGATCTGAGATGAGCAATCTGCATGGCTAATGCTCCCACACATGCTTCATCTCTGTGCAACTCCAAACTGTGTTGAGGTCTTGCACAGTTGACAGCAGTAATGGGTTGTGTATTTACTAACTGGCAAAACTGGTTAACATCAGCCAAAGGGAGAAGAAAGAAGTCACTTGAGAGAAATCAGCTGAATAACTGAATCCTTGATGAAGCCAAGAGTTGTGTTTTATTTATTACTTAACTTGGCTGTGCGTTGTTTTATTGTCATGTTCTTCAAGGTCTGGCACAGTGAGGCGCTCCAATACTAGTCCAATGGGGTTTCCCAAAGTGGGCTCAGGGTCCCCCAACGCCGCAGACGTCCCTCAGACAGTAGGCAGGCGTCTCTCTACCGGTAGCTCCCGGCCCTACTCCCCCTCACCTCTGGGTAAGGACATGTCCAGATATGTCTCTGAACACATGAGCTTTTTTAATAACACCTTCCAAACACAGATGATAACTCATAACACAATGAAAATAACTGTTGGTGTGTGTTGCAGTGGGCACCATCCCCGAGCAGCTGGGTCAATGCTGCTGTCACCTGCAGAACCACGAGCCTCGCAGCCGCAGCTCCTCGGGAGGTCAGTTCATGTTTTACACAGCCTGGTCCCTGGGTTATTAGGCTGGGGCATGTAGGATGTACCATATGTATGCAAAGAAGCAAAGTATGGAGTAGAGTTTGCTGAGTACTGACACACATGTCCAACCCTGTTTTTAAAAAGCAGTCAGGTCTTGTTGTTTTGATTCTCTCCTGTGTGTCATAACTTTATTGTTGACAAAGTGCATGAGTCACCGTGAGTCAAGGTCTTTTTTGAAAGTCTCTGACGCTGCTGTTATATTAACACTGCCGACGTCCTACAACTTCTCTGTTTGTGTTGAGAGGTTTGCTGTCATGGTGACCGTTCCTTAAAAAGAGGAAAGCTACAGTGCACTGTCTGAACTCTGTCTGAGGCCACGCAGAGAACAGTACTTGAAAAGATTTTATGATCAACACAGCGTCTCAGTGGAAAGTCTCAGTGCTAAAGTTAGCTGGTCCAGTAACATCACTTCCGGCTGCTATGTTTTGCTCCTGTGCAGTGAAAAGATTCTAATCCAGTCCCTCTTCCTTCTCCAGGATCCCCCGTCCCATCCTCTCAGCTCCTGGGGGCTCGGCTCCAGAGCGCCCCCACCCTGACCGAGGTCTACCAGACCAGGCAGAAGCTCCACAAGCAGTTATCAGACCCCATTCAGCCTTCCTCCTCCTCGTCCTGCAGCCACTCCCCTCAGCTTGGCCGACCGGCCAACCTCGGCTCTTCCCCGACCAAACTCCTGGGCTCCTCCCCCCGCACCTCTGACTGGCTGCAGAAGTCCCCACTGCCTACCATCATTGGCTCCCCCACTAAGGTGAGGGCATATTATTAAGTGTGCAGATGGTCAGTAGCAAATCAACAAACATATCACTTAAGTTAAAGTTTATTTTTTTCCATTCAGACCATTTCAGCACCGTTCAAGATCCCCAAAACGCAGGCGTCCTGTAACTTGATGGCACTGGCGGACAGCCCCGTGCCCACCAGGACGTTGGCAGATGCCCGGGATATCTGTGCCCACCACTGCAGCCCGTACTTCACCGGACGCCCAGCAGCCCCTGAGGCCAGCAGGACCTTTGGCAGGTAGGACTCCAAAGAAACACCAAGCTCAGCTTAACTGATGTGAGTTAAGATGGATATGATACAGTCACACAAGCTTGGTGCTCCAGCCTCTTCAAATGTAATAGTAAGAATGATGTAATTATGGGAGTGAAATGTCCTGTGTGTACCTTCTACCACGTGATGTTTGACATTGTACTGTCCGTGGTTTCCCTGCAGATCTGTTAGTACGGGTCGTCTGTCTGAGCAGCACCCAATCAGAATCACTCTGGGTGGACAGGCCTATCAGGGCAGCACTGACAGCTTGAACACCGAGCGACCCATGGACACAGGTATGGGCACACTGCTGCACACACACCACATTCCTGCTCTTCATACAGTATACTTTATAGCTATGAAGCTTAGCTTTTAACGGTGTATAACAGAGATATAAACAACAAATGTTTCCCCTTCTCAAAGCTCCTGCAGGTCCCAGTGGACTGGTTCAGGGTGGGTCAGCGAGTCCCCGTACTGTCCTATTCACCGTGGGTTCACCGCCCAACAGCATCACTCCTCCTACCTGCAGCCATCTGGGCACACGGCCACGCACCACCTCAGGTGAGGACCTTTTACCTGAACTGAGCTAGTATGCAGTGAGGTGTTTGGACATATTTGTAATGTTGATCTCATGACCCTCTGCTCTCCCTCTCCCCGTCCTTCTCTTAGTGGGGTCCAACAGTTCAGCTGGCTCCTTGTGCTCCACCAGTGGTAGGGTCTATGTCGAATCTCCTCCAGGCATGGCCATGGGCTCCTCCCCTCCAGGAGGTTTTGTGGGTGGCCAGATTGTCCCCGGGAGCGAGGGGGCACCCAGCAGCCTGCGCTACGTCCCCTACGGGACCTCCCCGCCCAGCTTGGAGGGATTCATCACATTCGAAGCCCCAGAGCTGCCTGAGGAGACCCTCATGGAGGTGAGCGAGTGTGAGGTCCTTTTGGATCAATGGGACAACTTCATGAATTTCTGGTTTACTCTTTTAAACTTGCATTTAATCTTTGTAATTCTCTGACAGCGTGAGCACACAGACACCCTGATGCATCTTCGGATGATGCTTTCATTCACTGACTGTGTCCTGGAGATGGCAGCAGTTCGAGCTGGAGGGACAGAGCTCGGTGTGTCAGCCGCCTCTCTTTACCCTCCCCAGGACAGCGTGGTTGTAGACCAGATCAGCCAGCTCAGCAAAGAGTGGGGGTAAAGAAAGAAGTCTAGTCTCTTGATGATAATCTCATACAATTAATAATATCATCTGCACTGAGGAGGCTCTTTGTTCTGTGGTGGTTCTGCAGCACTGAAGCTTTTCCATCTGTCTTATATACTGTGGTTGTTCTGCCCCCTACAGGCAGGTGGAACAGTTGGTGCTCTACATGAAGGCAGCCCAGCTTCTGGCTTCCTCCCTCCATCTGGCCAAGGCTCAGATTAAATCTGCCAAGCTCAATCCTTCCACCGCCGTCAAACAGGGTACAGACATTTCATTTCAAACTTACAGATAAATGTCAAATATAATTCTGCCAAAAAGACTAACCCTCCCTCCGTCTTCTCTCAGTGGTGAAAAATCTGAATGAGCGTTACAAAAGCTGCATCTCCCTCTGCCGGCGGCTGACTGACAAACTCAACCACTTCTTCTCTGATAAGCAGCGCTTTGTGGACGAGATCAACAGCGTCACTGCAGAGAAGCTCATCTACAATCATGCCGTGGAGATGGTGAGTCTCAGATCCACAGAAGACCTTCAGGGCGGAGTGTAGTCTGCTGTTTCTCAGGTTGTTCAGATATGTTCAGTAAAGTGCAGCTACATCTATACTGGTCAGCCTAACGTGATGCTGTGTGTGTTTCAGGTCCAGTCAGCTGCTCTGGATGAGATGTTTAAGCAGACAGAAGATATAGCTTACCGTTACAGCAAGGCCGCCATGCTGCTGGACGGCCTGTCCAAGATCCTACAGGACCCCACAGATATTGAGAACGTGGTGAAGTGTGAGTACAAACTCTGAAACACACACACACTCAGTCACACACTCACATTGGGGCCTCGTGCAAACCTCACAGACTTCTCTTACTATGTTGTTTTGTGTGTTTTCCCTGCAGACAAAGCCAGTGTGGACCGCAGGATCTCCGCCCTCTGCTACTGCACTGTCACACTGTACGAGTAGCAGCCATCACACAAACACACACAGGGACCACGTCCTAAGACTGTTGACTACCATCCTCACCAAGCCGCTGTTCCCTTCCTGTAGCAGTTCAAGCACTTTTTCATTTGTTAGTTTTCATCTGTATTTATCATCAGTTAGTTTTATTGGCTGCATCACGGACTGAGCTGTGACAAGCGACTGATGCACAAATTTACAACCAAAGATGACAGTGGATCCAGAAACAAAAGGCTGAAACTGGATGTGGACATGATGCATGCACTGTCAAGTGCATTTCTTTTCTTATGCTATAACGGTGGGAAAACCACCTGATCAACATATATATAAAAAAACTAAAGTCCATCTTTCAGGATATCATTTGTTTTTTACCAGAAGAAAAATAGGATGGACGTGGTTATGAGACTGTGGGCTTCAAGAGACTCGAGCTCCTCATGAAGCAGTTCTTGTTTTTAAAATTCTGCTTACTATGTGATATCAGTGGCTATCTACTCTGTGTTTAAGTTGTTATTGTTCTTATTTATTGGTTCAGAAGAACATGGATGTTTGAGTCTCCTGCCTATCTTGAAGACCTCAAGTATTGGAGTTGAAGGAAACAGAAGATATTAGCAAAAGGCTTACAGCCGATCACTGTAATACACCCGACGACATGGACTAAAAACACAAGCTCCTGTTACAGAAATGAGACAGCCATGTGAGCAAAGGAACCTGTAGATTTGTAACCGCTTTGATTTTATTTTTCATGTGTCGTTAGCTCAAGCACTTTATTGTGGATTGAGGGGGGGGGGGCGTACATTTCCCGTAAGGCAGCGCAACTGGGGAAACTCAGCACAGTCGAGACAGATTACTCTGGCTCCCGCTTGTTGATCATGTTGCTCACAGCGAGGAGGGGTCCAGGTGAATTTGGGGGCAACAGAAATTGTAAGCTTGGATATTCAGAAGAAAGGCCGAACTTGAGATCCTCTGTGGTGGTGCCAGGCCCTTCTCCTGTCACCACAACCAATCAGGCATCCACTTTAAACCCAGATGGAGTTAATTGTGAAACCGAATGGTCATATTACTTGACAAGTTACCTTAATAATAAGTTTCATTTTACTAAAATACTACAGCTTTTTATGTTCTGTCAGTATCTGTAGCTAATTGTTTTTAACAAAACTTGATGTTTGCAAACTTGTATATATTTGTATGTGGTGCATGTGATGATTCCTTTCCCCTCTTTTTGGGAGGGGTGTGTGTGTGTGTGAGTGTGAGTGAGACAGATCACAGTTAGCGTTTTGGGGTGTGTCGATGGCGTCATCAGATGCCCCGTCTGTCAGTCAAAGAGCACAAATCTTTATATGTACATAGATGAATTTGATACATTTTACTCATGTCTGCCAAGGGTTTGATAAGGAAACCTGCGTTGGCACAACAGGGGTGTGCCAAAGAATAAAATATAACTCGTGGCAGCTCCGAAACTTTCCAGAGAACTCTTTCTACCAGGACTGTTCATTGTCGAGATCAAGACACACACATTTGTTCCGTGGGTCTCATAAAATTTTCTGAAATGAGCGTGACGTCTTCAGATTTTATACTCATTCCCCAAAATTTTGTGACACTTTGATTCGTCACAATCTGCACTGCCTAGCATCCTCTCAGTCCCTCTGCCTCCTCAAGTCGTCTGCTGTGCTCCCAACAGTGTGTGTACTGTATGTATGTATGTATGTATGTATGAGTGTATTTATACACACGTGCATTAAGGCCAGTAGTATACAGTTCATGGTGGAAAAGGAGGTGCCTTCTTCCTGTGAAAGCAGACGTAGGCCTTCTCCTCTGTACAGGTGTGAATACATTCTTTCTCTGTGTACAAATGTGTATAAATGCATTCACAAGCACCCGGCGCTCTCCGGGCCTGTTTCTCTGATGTACTGTTCTTATTTTTTTTTCGGAGACATATCTGAGTTTCAGTTTCCCTCGCCCTTGTCATGAGCACTCTGAACCACACAAAGCCTTTTACTGCACACAGAGTGAAGAGGGACAAATAAAGCTGATGGAAACCCACCTGAATCTTTGCTCCCATTTTGTCCATGAACTGTAACTGAAGATGGACTGTTTTAGATAAAAGCATGGGTACCAAGTCTGCATTTCCCCCCATAGAACCTCTAGAATCTTGAATGTATGTACCCTGTTGTTTTGATCCTCTCCAGCTTGATCTGAATGCATTTTGAAGAACCCCCTCCGTAAGTCACCACCCTGAAAATGCAACACTTTCCAAGCACCCATTTTTTTCAAAGAGAAATGTTCATGTTCTATTTGTGTCTCTCACCAAGGGGTGTCTCTCTTTGTTCTTTATGGAACACAAATACAGTCTTTGTTATTAAAAAGAGAACAAAATAAAGATGTCTTGCTGTGTTTTATTTTTTAAGCGTCCACTTCTTGATTTCCCGCATGCTGAGTTTGGACGAAAAGAATCTGAACTGAATATGTTGAATGTTAAAATTAAAGCTTGACTGTCTGAAGACAGAATAAGAATATGAATGAATACATATAAGTCTATGTATTTATTCAGTCGCTGGTGATCTACTAGTGCACAGTGTTGATTTTGAAAACGACCAAGAATACAAATAAATATAAAAACCTAATCATCATGTAATGTTTTGTTTTATTAGAACCGGTAGAACTTGATTCAGTGCCAATGTTCCATTTTTCAGTTCAGGTTTATGGTTTTCTGTGCCTATATGTCACTGTCCTGGCTCTACAGATAGATCCAGAAGAGCTTCTGAAAGCTTTACATCCATATTTCAGCTCCCTGTTTACGAGAGGCTCACAGAGCTCATAGACAGACAGTTGCATTTAGGGTACGGCTACAATGTTTTTGCTATTGTTACGTAGCAGGGAGGGCGGAGTCTTGTCCTCTGCGGCTGATTTGTTATTCTTTTGATTGGCAGCTCGGCGGACCAATAGCTGGCTCCGCCTGTCTGTAGCTTAGCTAACGCAGTACGACGTTATAACTTTATAACTAATAGCTACCAGCGTTTAGTTGCAGGCGCTGATAAAACAGGTTGGAGCGGCTGTGAAAGGTAAGTAATTCATCTTGTGTAACTATAGCTTTAATAACTTATATTTAAACTATAAATGTTCGTATGTTTGCTACAGCTAGCTGTTAAACAGTTTGCAGTGCTATTAGCATTAGCTGGACTTCAGCACTTACGTCTGTTCATATTCACACGTAAGATAATGTAGAGACGTCACGTTCTCAATGGTCTCAGTTTATCTGAAACATACATGATAAATGTCACTTCATGCTGTTTCATTCCAACACTGTCATAACTTACAGCCACAGCAGCTGCTGCAGAGCTCAGTGACTGTTTAACTTTAGTTACAATTTGCATATTTATTTTTTTGGTTTCAGATGTCTCGAGAACAGCTGATCGTACAGAGGGCCAGGAAGGCCTTCCAGACGGGGAGAAGCAAACCTCTGGAGTACAGGCTCCACCAGCTCAAGAGCCTGCTCCGCTTCCTCACCGAGAGACGGGGGGACATTGCAGACGCTGTCAAGAGGGACCTGGGCAAGGTGGGTCAGTCTGAACATGTTGGACAATGCAGGAGAATGTTGAGAGTCAGAAAACTGGATCCATTCCCCTGAGGAGTCTGAGGACTGTACAGGTCACCTGACAGCTTTAGTCCAGCATTCACTGCCCAGTTCTTAACTCAGCAGAAAGGAGTCAGACAAAACAATCCATTGTGCTGCTTGAAACTATTGAGTATTTTAGTTTTTTAAAGACAGACAGAGGTGTGGAAGTGAAACATACTGCTAACGAATAAACAAACCGTGGACTGGATTTTGTCTTTTCAGAGTGAACGTGGGACCGAGCTGTTTGAGACAATTGGACTGGAGGGAGAGATCAAGCTGGCCATAGAGAACCTGGCAGAGTGGGCAGCTCCTCGGCCAGTAGAGAAGAGCCTCCTTACCATAACGGATGAGGTTTATGTGCAGCCCGAGCCTCTGGGGTTGGTGCTCATTATCGGGGCCTGGAACTACCCCTGGGCCCTCACCCTCCAGCCGCTGGTTGGAGCTATCGCTGCTGGTACCCAATATACCCATACACACCCATATGTATCCATAGATAGGTGTTGAGGTGTTTTGTGTAGGTGCTATCCTTTAACATTAAAGGAGAGGAAGCAGAGATCACAAAGGAAGCATACATATTAGGATCTCTACTTACAGAGGACTCAATAGACCAGAATGCAGTGCAGCCAAACGCACATAGATGTATTGTGGAGGGCTGTTTATTTAGCATCTTTATATGCCACACCTGTCAGGTGGAAGGATTATTTGTGAAGACGATTTTAGTGATATAAACCTTTAGTGTGCAGACAACACTGCAAGTAAACTGGGAGCAAAAACAAAAGTGTTGAGTTTATAAATCACAACAGCAGTCTTACTAAGTCAGATCAGTCTGAACACTTCAGGTCTGTATTTAATTAAGACCAGGTTAACATCTTTATACTTTAATTATCATGTCCTATATATTTAATGATTGTGTCTGTCATTTAACTTTCAGGTAACGCAGCAGTAATAAAACCATCTGAGGTCAGCTCTCACTCTGCCAAGGTCATGGAGGAGCTCCTACCTCAGTATCTAGACAAAGTGAGCCTCCTGCTACGTTCAACGTGATCCGTAACCTCCTTTTACCGTTACATGTGAACGTACAGGGAGCTTCAATGACTGCATGTTCTCTCTGTAGGACCTGTACCCAGTGGTGACAGGTGGAGTGCCAGAGAGCCAGGAGCTGCTGAAGCAGAGATTCGACCACATCTTCTACACAGGAAGCAGCACAGTGGGTAAAGTGGTGATGGAGGCTGCAGCTCGCCACCTCACCCCGGTGACCCTGGAGCTGGGAGGGAAGAGCCCCTGCTACATTGACAAGGACTGTGACATCACTGTAGCATGTCGGTCAGTCTGAACTATAGAATGAAGCGCAAAAACGCTGCCATGCATGATTGCCATTGAAGCTTCAAATAACCCACAAACACACAGCAGTTCTTCAGGAAAAAAGGGAGCATGTGAGGGGATAATACATAAAATACATGAAAGTGTATGTTCAAGATTTCTATTGTTGTTTTAATACAGTCGCATTACATGGGGAAAGTTTGTCAACTGTGGCCAGACGTGCATCGCTCCAGACTACATTCTGTGTGAACCATCCATCCAGAGCAGGGTAGTCGAAGAGATCAACAGATGCATCAAGGTGTGTCTGAAATTAAGATTTTAATATAGCTGTTATTTTTTAGATGGAAACTCTGACAGATCATTGAAGCAATGTCAGGAAATCACGATGTAGGTGTCAGTAAATGTCATTTACCAGAAAGACTCAGAGAATTCAAAACATGTCTGTGTTTTTAGGTCTAAATGATCAGATTCCATGAGCTGTAAAATCTTGACGCTTAGGAGCTACAAATCTCCCTCTGACACGGACAAATTGCTGCTCTGTGACCAAAATATTTAGAACCTCATGACAGGAACATTCTACACATCAGCAGCTGTATGCAGCTGTCTTTGTCATGTGATGTCTACTGTATAATGTTTGTAGTCTCTCCCACCCAGTACTTTTTCTGCAGTACTCCCCTATGACAGTAAACTGAATGTCTTTAAAACAAGATATTGAGATATATTAAGATGAACACTGGTCAATCAATGATTCATAGTTTCTCTTTAATTTTGACATTACAATAGATCTGAACATTGTTTCATTTCACATTGCAGGAGTTTTACACAGACAACCCAAAAACCTTTGAGGACTACGGACGCATTATTAACCAGCGGCACTTTAAGAGGGTCATGGCTCTCATGGAGGGGAGCACAGTGGCTGTTGGTGGAGACAGTGATGAATCCCAGTGCTACATAGGTACGTCGTTTGTTGACCGTACCGTATGTCAGGCTGCAGTGCTGACAAGCATCCGATGTTGTGTAAAGTGACTTGAGTAGTTGTGGGTAGCTCAAGAGGCAAGCTGATGACTTGACTTTATCTATTATTGATGGTAGGCCTTACTGACATAAGGTTCTTCTTAAAAAGAGACTAGATGTCTTGATCTTGATCTGACCTGGGCTTTATGTTTACCACTTGATCCTGGCTGATCACGTCCTAGTCGATGTTTGTGATTACAACAAAAATAAAATAAAAAAGAAACGATTTAACTAGGCAGCTTGTTAACTTATGGTAGAAAGAAAAATGCCCAAACCAGTTAACAGTTAAAAGTCTGGCAGGCCAAAAATGTGCCGTGAGTGTGACGTCACAGAGTCGTGCTTGGTGGAATCAAGGCAAAACAAGCTTCTTCAAAGTGTCAGGCTGAGAGAACACTTCTAGTCTCTTCTAGTCATTTGAGCAGGATGTGGGCTACCTATGATGGAAGTACGTGTCGCATCCTGTCCTCTCTAGCCTCTCCCAGGTCCAGCATGCTACTGTTTTAAAAGTGGAGAGTGATTAGCTAACTGGATGCATGTGTGCCAATCACCTCCCCTGGCGCTCTCCTGAGTCACCGCTCCTCTGCACCTGATGCACCACAGCCCCTCCACAAAGTGAAGTTACTCATCAGCTATTTATTTATCTACATACAATCCTGTTCTTGTCAATATGCAAAAACATCCTTTCTCCAAACCCCATTTCATTTGTATGTAGAAAAAGCACTCACACAAATATTTTATTTCTTTCCAGGATGCTTACAACTGGCAGCTCGACACTACCTGTGTCTTGTTCTTGCACTGTATGTACAGCAGTATCAGTAAGAATAGACCGTCTTCTGTCTGTCTCCTTGCAGCGCCCACTGTGCTGAAGGATGTGACGGGGGAATCCAAAGTGATGACAGAGGAGATCTTTGGGCCGCTGCTGCCCATCATCACAGTGAGCGGAGTGAACGAGGCCATCCAGTTTATCAACGAGAGGGAAAAACCTCTGGTCGTATACATCTTCTCTCATGACAACAAGGTAAACACATCACCAGCAGACGTGTTGGTTTTTCATTATTCAAGTGAAGTATCCATGTTTGATGACGGCCTGAATCTTCCTGTCTGTTCCTGTCTGCAGCTGATCAAAAGGGTGATAGCTGAGACGTCGAGCGGAGCTCTGCTGGCTAATGACTGTCTGGTACACTTCACTGTTAGCGCTCTGCCCTTTGGAGGAGTTGGTGAGACTGTTAAACTGAACTGCAGTTATTCAGCCTTCTGTTTATTTGGAGAGTAAAGCTGACTTCTTCCCCCCTCCTCTCGCTCAGGTAACAGTGGTATGGGCTGTTACCACGGCCGGCACAGCTTCGACCAGCTCAGCCACCTGCGCAGCTGTCTGATCAAGCAGCTGAAGATGGAGGGAGTGAACAGCATGCGTTACCCGCCGCACACCGCCAAGAAGCTGGGCTGGGCTCGATTCTTCCTGCTCAAGCAGGTTAATGTGTGCAGGCTGCGACGCGTGGCACTGCTCACCGTGTTGGCTGGCTTGGTAGCATTTGTGATGCAGGTAAAGAAACTAAAATAAATCAGTCCAGTCCAAACAGGAAGAAAAGGTTCTGTTCTGATACCAGTAGTGCATTACAGGTCTGTAAGACAAAGTCTTTCATTTATGTGAGTTAAGTCCAGTCCAGAGTGTGGATGATATAATGTCACCATACTTCACGTATTTCTGTAATAATGGTATAACCCCAATTCCAAAAAAGTTGGGACACTGTAAAATCTAAATAAAAATGGAATGCAATTATTTGCAAATGTCAGAAATCCATGTTTTATTCCCAATAAAACTTAAACAACATATCGTGTTGAAACTGAGACATTTTATAATTTAATGGAAAATATTATACGGTATGTATACGGCACAAATCAAAAACAACTGGATTCCAACTTTTTTGGAATTGGGGTTGTACTCTGACCATGTGAAAAAAATATTTTCCTTTTTTTTTCTCTGTGTTTATACATCTGGGCACATGAATATATACAGTGGTGGTCAAAAGTTTACATACACTTGTAAAGAACATAATGTCATGGCTGTCTTGAGTTTCCAGTTATTTCTACAACTCTGATTTTTCTCTGATATAGTGAGTGGAACAGATCCTTCTTTGTCACAAAAAACATTCATGAAGCTTGGTTCTTTTATGACTTTATTATGGGTAAACTGAAAATGTGACCAAATCTGCTGGGTCAAAAATATACATACAGCAATGCTAATATTTGGTTACATGTCCCTTGGCCATTTTTATTTCAATTAGGTGCTTTTGGTAGCCATCCACAAGCTTCTGGCAAGTTTCTAGTTGAATCTTTGACCACTCCTCTTGACAGAATTGGTGCAGTTCAGTTAAATTTGTTGGCTTTCTGGCATGGACTTGTTTCTTCAGCATTATCCACATGTTCTCAATGGGGTTTAAGTCAGGACTTTGGGAAGGCCATTCTAAAACCTTAATTCTAGCCTGATTTAGCCATTCCATTACCACTTTTGATGTGTGTTTGGGGTCATTGTCCTGTTGGAACACCCAACTGCGCCCAAGACCCAACCTTCGGGCTGATGACTTTAGGTTTTCTTGAAGAATTTGAAGGTAATCCTCCTTCTTCATTGTCCCATTGACTCTCTGTAAAGCACCAGTTCCATTGGCAGCAAAACAGGCCCACAGCATAATACTACCACCACCGTGCTTGATGGTAGGCATGGTGTTCTTGGGGTTAAAGGCCTCACCTTTTCTCCTCCAAACATATTGCTGAGCATTGTGGCCAAACAGCTCCATTTTTGTTTCATCTGACCACAGAACTTTCCTCCAGAAGGTCTTATCTTTGTCCATGTGATCAGCAGCAAACTTTAGTCGAGCCTTAAGGTGCCGCTTTTGGAGCAAGGGCTTCCTTCTTGCACGGCAGCCTCTCAGTCCATGGCGATGCAAAACACGCTTGACTGTGGACACTGACACCTGTGTTCCAGCAGCGTCTAATTCTTGGCAGATCTGCTTTTTGGTGCTCCTGGGTTGACTCTTCACCCTCCTGACCAGTTTTCTCTCAGCAGCAGGTGACAGCTTGCGTTTTCTTCCTGATCGTGGCAGTGACAAAACAGTGCCATGCACTTTATACTTACAAACAATTGTTTGCACTGTTGCTCTTGGAACCTGCAGCTGCTTTGAAATGGCTCCAAGTGACTTTCCTGACTTGTTCAAGTCAATGATTCTCTTTTTCAGATCTGTGCTGAGCTCCTTTGACTTTCCCATTGTAGCGTTTGTGGGTGTTTTTATCCAATGAGCCCTTTTTAAATGGCCTCAGAGAAGTCACCAGTTGTAGTCACTCATGATCACTCACAGGAAGTTAAGAGGTCATGCTATGAAGCTCATGTCATTGACACAACTTTCTAAGTCTCCAAAATTGCTCATTCATGTTGCTGTATGTATATTTTTGACCCATCAGATTTGGTCACAATTTCAGTTTACCCATAATAAAGTCATAAAAGAACCAAGCTTCATGAATGTTTTTTGTGACAAAGAAGGATCTGTTCCAATCACTATATCAGAGAAAAATCAGAGTTGTAGAAATAACTGGAAACTCAAGACAGCCATGACATTATGTTCTTTACAAGTGTATGTAAACTTTTGACCACCACTGTACATACGTGAATTTGGATTCCTCTGATCAGTAACTGATCTGTACTGACACTACATACTTTATGTTTCTGTATGCAATTCATTTACAAAAAGTAAAACCTGCCAACATGTTGAAATAACATGACATGTATCAACAATATGTATTGACACAAACAGCAATAGTAGTAATGTCACTTGTTGCTGCTGTGCCAAAATAACAAAACACGTTTTTGAAATCATTAAAAATGGTACCAACATTATGGACAATGATATACTGTTCAACATCAACTCAACATAATCCAGTTCAATCCAGTCGACTGAGGAGCTGATCTTAATAATAAGTTTGATGACCAGACAACACAGGAGGACCTTCATCCACATAAAACATGTATGTCAGATCTAACATATCACTCTTTAGACCAGAAATGTTCTGGTCAGTGCAGTAGATTTTGAACCAGATACTGAACCTGCTTGTCTGTTAGCTGTGCTACACTTTGTTTGTAGTAGTCAGAAAACACACAGTACTTTATTTTGACTTCATGAGTACAATATAATATTCATAAAAATGTTTTCCCACCCACCATGTTGAACCGCCATGTTCCTACAGAAGTCCAAAACAGATAAACACTGGCTTTAAATAGGACGTTCCATGTTTATTACATGACACTGCAGTTTCTTCAAAAAGGGGGTTGGGGCGACAGGTATTCAGTTAACTGCAGTCTGCAACCTTACCACTTGATGCCACTAAATCTTAAACACTAGACCTTTAATTGCACATTCTTATGGTGCAATAAACTGACTGATCGTGTGTTTTAAAATTAAAATAAAGAGCAGTACAGCTGTGCAGGAATTGCAAGTACCAGGTAATGTGCAAATGTCCACGGTGTGCGGAATATTTTAAATGTGCAGGTATATAACAAAGCGAGGAAGTCCAACAGATGCTAAATAAAGGCTGAGTGTTAATGTAACGCAAAGAGTTTGTAGGTGCAATGTCAATGTGACATGTAGAGGCTGGGTGAGGTTCTGGTCTTGATGGACCTCAGCCTCCTGCCAGAGGGGAGTGTCTCAAAGAGTTTGTGTCTGGGGTGGGCAGGATCAGCCACAATCTTTCCTGCTCGCCTCAGAGTTCTGGAGGTGTACAGGTCCTGGAGAGATGGAAGATTGCAGCCAATCACTTTCTCTGCAGACCCAATGACACGCTGCAGTCTGCCCTTGTCCTTGGCGGTGGCATCAGCGTTCCAGATGGTGATGGAGGAGGTGAGGATGGACTCAATGATGGAGGAGTAGAAGTGCACCACCATTGTCTTTGGCGGGTTAAATTTCTTCAGCTGCCACAGGAAGTGCATCCTCTGCTGGCCTCTCTTGAACATCAGCTCCCACTTGAGGTCCTAGGAGATGATGGTTCCCAGGAAATGGAAAGACTCCACAGTGTCAATTGTGGAGTCACAGAGGGTGATGGGGGCAGGTGAGGCTGAGTTCTTCCTGAAGTCCACCACCATCTCCACTGTCTTTAGAGCGTTGAGCTCTGAGTTGTTCTGGCTGCACCAGGTCACCAGATGGTCAACCTCCCACTGTAGGCAGGCTCGTCACCGTCAGAGATGAGTTCGATGATGGTGGTGTCTTGGGCAGGATCCGGTGCTAATGGTCTGAGATGGAGACATGTTTCTCCAGCTTCACGTGCTGCTTCCTGTCAGACAGGAAGTCTGTGATCCATCTGCATGTGGGAAAGCTTCTCCTGCAGCAGAGCTGGGATGATGGTGAAACTCCATCATGACGTAGTAGATCTTTGCAGAATCACGTCTTCCAATTTGCATCACTTGCATTGGCCAGCGTTATTGGACTCAAACTTGTATCTTTACATTGACTTTGTATGTAATGTACTTGCTTTCAGTGGGAACACACCATTAGACATTTAATGGCAGCTGAGCATGCGTTGACCATTAGACGTCACTAATGGCTTGCCTTATATAATAAGATGTTGTTAACCTGTATGTTCTAATGCTTTGTTAATAATTGACACTGCTGTTCCATTCTCTCATCCAAGGTTAAATCTGAAGTGTCAGCACTGATGAGTCAACAGACTCACGCAGTTTAATAACAGTTATGCTTTCCATAACATCTGAGAAATGATCAGTCTTTAAACAGTGGAGTGTTGATTGTTTACAGCCTGTTTAATAATGATAAATACAGTTTCCCAAGATGACCAGTTAGGAGTGCTCCTCCCCCCTGCATACCCACAATCCCACAGGCCCGGACCCTCACACAACAATGGCTTTGTGTCCGATGGACAATGTGTGGTGTTGTCCAGGAAATGTAACCACACAATGCCCCCTCATCTACCCCCCTTTAATTACCCAGCATGCTTTACTCTTCTTCTGCTAAATGGCCCCTTTTGTTTTGGTCCACCCCACCACCTTTGTTGACATCCACACTCGTTGTCCTTCTGTTCAGTTGAAACTATCTGTGATCTCTGTATTTCAAACAGTTTGAGGCTCTTCACGCTGAACTTGTGCGTCATATTTCTTGCAGAGAATTCTGCGATGAAGCTGAGGAGCACGCACTGACGGCCCGAGCTGAACCCAGGTCAGGTGCAGGTGGACTCCTGACCTGCAGTGAAACCCAGCACTCCTGTTATTTACTGGTCCAAATCATTTCTCCATCATGTAGGCTTATTCAACTGATTTATGTGTTCTGTTACATCTAAAGCTGCTGTTTTAGTTTTTATTGTTTGACATGGATTTTATAGCAGTTTAATCTGTACTATTTTAATTTTAATTTAACCTGATTATTAGAAGTTGTACTTTTAGATTGTTGAAGTTATGAATCACTGCTGAAGAGGCAGGGGGCATTAATGGAGTCATACATTTCATGACACAATGAAAATCAGCGTGCACATCTTTAATATGCAAACCATCATTTCATTTCACTCTGTGCAATTAAACATCAACATGTCACTCTGTGTGTTTCCGTTGACTTTCTCACTCTGTCAAACTGATTCACAGCTTTGAATATCTTGACAGTGGCATACTATAAACAAGATCTGAGGTTATTGTAATTTATGACACCCTATTAAGACTGATTATTATTAAGTCACATTGACCTACACGAGGACACCAGTAAAAATATAATCTCAACTAAAGGCTGTAAAAGAAGAACCCACACTGAGGTTTAATTATTTTATTAAAACATGTTTATGAGAGAGAGAGAGAGAGAGAGTGTGTGTGTGTGTGTGTGTAGGGGGTGTGTTTGAAGCTAGGGGGTGGTCTGATGCTATCGGGTCAGTATGAAGCTGGTGGTTACAGTGAGCGAGCTCCTCGGTAAACTGATCCTGGAGCAGCCTGACTTTTGAACAGTGTACAATGAGACTCAGTCAGACGTCTAAACCGCTTTCAGATCAGATCAGTGACGGATTATTGCAGTGTGTGGATGCGTGTTTGACCTGAACACAGGTGAGTTTATATTTTTATATATATCTTTTTCAGTTTTTTTTTTTGTTGTTGTTGTTTTTTTTCAGAATTAAACGATGAAACTAAAAAATGATCAGATGATCGATCAGCGCTTTCAGATCGGAGACAAAAACAATTTATTATTTTTAAGTTATTTATTAATATATGGATCACACTCCGTCATTACTCTCTACACATTTGTATGAACTGAGTTAATCAACACGGACATCCAGAATTCAGAGTTGTGGATCAGTTGGACTGTAAACCACCATCACTGAGACACAAAGACGTCATACAGTGTTAACAGCTGAACACAAGTCAGAATATACACACACATTACTATTCTATTCATATCATTTTATTTCGTGTATCTATTTAGTTTTATTAGTTCAAATAAGTTTTATGAATGTGGATTTGAGCGTTTTGATACGACTATAAATACAACGTGTTTTTTACATCCATATTCACATCACATAAAAAATAGGTAAGCAGTTTAGTTTAGTTTAGTAAGTCTAATTTAACTAACATTTAAAGTTAGGATACTAAAGAGGAAAGTCTGAAACTATCTATGATAAATAGAAAACAACATATATTTTTAGTTGATATATTTTCTGTATTTTGTGCTAAATATTCAGTGTTTATCCTCCTTAAAGGTCTTTCAGGCTGGTATGTGGTCACTGTGCCACTTATGTTGTCTTCTGGTGTCAATAAGAATGAGACTGAAGTTTGTTTAATAGACACAACTCATAACCTGAAATATACACCAACATACTGCTGCTGCTGCTGCGTCACACTGTAGTCCCTTCTCTGTAGTCACTTTACTCTGTCTGTGGTCACTTTGTCTGTAGTCACTTTACCCTGTCTGTAGTCACTTTACCCTGTCTGTAGTCACTTTACTCTGTCTGTAGTCACTCCGTCTGTAATCACTTTACTCTGTCTGTAGTCACTTTACCCTGTCTGTAGTCACTTTACTCTGTCTGTAGTCACTTTACTCTGTCTATAGTCACTTTACCCTGTCTGTAGTCACTTTACCCTGTCTGTAGTCACTGTCTGTAGTTACCTGAATCTCAGAGGAGAAGGCCTGTCACTGTTGTCACAGTATATTACAAACAGCCTCTAGCTGCCTTACATGTGTATGTGTCTACAGTTGCAGAAGCGCTTTGCTGTCCTCACACTGTCTATATGGAGAGGCAAGCACTGCAGCGGGCCCGGGAGGCCTTCCTGAGCGGCAGGACTCGGCCTGTGGAGTTCAGACTGCAGCAACTTAATGCCCTGCAGAGGATGATCACTGACAAAGAGACTGAGATCTCCACTGCTCTCAAACAGGACATCAATAGGGTGAGTGGAGCTGCAACACACTGCTGCATGTCACATGTGCTGTACGTGTGTGTGATATGATGAGTATTCTTGTCTTCTACAGAGTCAGTATGACACGCCGCTCCTGGAGCTGATTAGCATTGAGAATGAGATCAAGCTGGCTACAGACAAACTGGCAGAGTGGGCAGCTCCACGGCCGGTAGAGAGGAACCTCCTCACCATATCAGATGAGGTTTATATCCAGCCGGAGCCCCTGGGAGTGGTGCTCATCATCGGGGCCTGGAATTACCCCTGGGCCCTCACTCTCCTGCCCCTGGTTGGAGCTATCGCTGCTGGTAGGGAACCTTTCCGTCTCTGGTCCCTCAAGATCCCCTGAGAACTTACATTTAAGTAGACCTCTATGCAGAAGAGTGCAGAATTATCATGCAGTTACCATCTTTTTAGTATCTGAAATGAACATCTAACCCACAGAAGTGGACATTGAAGATTCTGCACAGCCCACAGTCAGACCTCTGCTCAGGTGGATGATGGGTGGAGTCATACTGGAGATTAAATAAAGTCACCAAAGTCCATACACTAATAAAAAAAAAACAGATAAAGGTGTAATTATCACCTATCACCTATCACCTATCATCATCATGTTGATGTGTGCCATAACAACAAAAATGGACTGTACACAAATGTTTACACCCGTAATTTATGTATATATGTCAGCATACAGTTACTTTATTCTGTATCATAACAAAAAGTCAAAAAAAGGTTAAACGTGTCATAAATTTGGTTTATATTACAATTCATGATGTTTTTCACAGATTAAGAAATTGATCATTTCGCTTCTTTTTGCACATTGATGGCTATTGTGAAAAATGATTATTCTATGAATATATTAAAGGTACAGTGTGTAGGATTTAGTGGTGTAATCACCGCATTGCAATCTCCCCACATCACCCTCACCTAGTGTGAAAGAGAAACAACACTTGAGAAGCCCTCTCTAGAGTCAGTATTTAGTTTGTCTGTTCTGGGTTCATGGCAGCCTCCCCTGAAGAGGACCCGCTGCCACCTAACAAAAATAAAAGGATTCTAGTCATCTAGTCTAGTCTAGTCTAGGATCTGACGTCTAGTTGGTGGTTGTTGAATTTATGGAGTTATTCTTCGTGTCATCCTCTCCTTGTGCTCGTTCGTCTCTGCGTCGTCCATCCGTGCATCATTCAGGTTGACAGCTGAATTCCTCTGTTGGTTCCGGGACCTTCCTGCAGTGGCTGGTGTGAACCCACGTTGCTCTCAGCGATCTTCACAGCAGTATGCGTTGTCAGGAGCACCTGGAATGGACCTTGCCAACGTTTGGACATTTTCCTTCTGAATTCCTTTATCACCCCTCAGTCGCCAGGCTGGAAGTCATGAAGTGATGTGGAAGTTGGTAGTGGAAGGGCTGATTTCACCTGCTGATAGATTTGAGAGAGAATAGAACATCCAACATCCCCCCTTTTGACACATGGTCCAATCCATGTGTCAATTTGCAAAGTGAGGAAATAAATGTTAGGGCAGGCGAGGTTTGTTATCGGGTCTCCACCAGACTGCAGCATTGCTGTAAGAGAACTGCGAATAGAGACCGGAGTTCAAACAATCAAAGGATCAAGGATGGTGGGTTTGGAGTGCAGCTCTTTTTGCAGCAGCATTAGCTCTTGCGTTTCCTAGAGAGACAGAATCTGAGTTGTTAGTATCAGTTTGTGGGTCGCGGGAAAGAGATCTGTCTACAAAAACAACCAAATCAGGGTTAGTTAATGGAGTTTCTTGTAGCTCCAGTCTCAGACCTGTTGGAGGATAGCAACACAGTTATGTTCTTGTCCATCGTCTGGTGTGGGAAAGAGAGTGACAGGGTTGAAAACATTGCATAACAAAGGTGTGCGCCCTGGAGAGTCATCACAGGGAATAATTACTCCTGCTGCTTTAAGAGACTCAAAGACTGGTGTTATCTCATTGATGGCTTCTTGTTTAAGTGGATATTGAGCGTTGTAAGGTCGAAAGTCTTCTTGGATTTTGGAGTAATGACAACAGGTTTATAGCCTTTGATGAGGCCAATATCATACTTACTAACAGCCCACAGTGTCTTAGGGACTTTCTGTAGGGCTGTAATAGCTGTAGCTTGTTCTTCAACAGACAAAAAGGAAAAGACAGACAAACAAACAAACAAAAAATTTAGCAGTGCTTTTAGGTAGATAGATCAGATGTTTCTTGCCAATCGGTTGCACGCATAAATTTATAGAGGTCCCTTAATCTTCCCAATTATCTGGTGTGTGTTTTGCAAGTGTGGGACCGAATGATCTGTGGTGTAAATCCGAATCTCTCAAGGGCCATGAACAGATAGAAATACTCTATTCTATCAAAGGCTTTGTGGGCATCTAGGGATATCACAATCTCAGGCTCAATGTTATCTTCAGCGGTGTATATCACATTAAAAAGGCAACGGAGATTACTGGAAAGTTCTCTGCCAGCAACAAACCCTGTCTGGTCAGCAAGTATTATCTTACTTATAACAGGCTCAATCCTAGCTGCCAGTACTTTGGTCAATATCTTAATATATCTCAATATCTTATCTTATCACATCCAAGTCCTTATATGCAAATGTTTTATAATCTATCCCCATCTGCCCTCTGTAGGGATGGCATTTCCAGATTTAAAAAAAATAATTCACTCGTCATTTACTTTTGAAGATCCCTATAAAATAAACTAGATTATAGCATCTCAAATTCTTCATGTGTGGCCATTTTCAGTTAGAATAGTGGAAAAAGCTGTACCAGCTATATTTTAGCATTTCAAAAGGTAGGGTCCATCTATAATGAAATTTTTAAGATGTAATTTTCCAAAGGTCCCTTGGACAACAGAGAAATCACAGTCTGTAAACATCCACACAGTCCTGAGAAAAGTGTAGGAGTATTTCCACTGCATGGATCAGCTCAGCTCTATTCACAAAAACATTTTGGTTCTCCACTGCAGACAAGGTTCATAGCTGAGACAATACTAAAACTAGCGCAACATGTGATGCAAATTTTGGCAATGGAAAAGTCACATTGGTCATCCAAACCTTCTTGTGATCACACCCAAGAAGGCTTGGCGTAGGGTCAGGATTGGGGGCATGGGATCAGTGTTAAGGGGTTTGCTATGATTGGAAGATTCTGTCACCATCCTATGAAGAAAATATTGCATGTGACATTCTGCACAAACATTTTAAAATTTACATCCACATGCCTTCGATATCCAATGAGTAAAGCTCTGTGTGTTGTTTCCCAACCACTGCAAAAGTGAAGGGGGTTACTGTGTTGCTGCATGAAGATAATGTCAGGCAGTTTCATGTGACGTTGCTATGACAATCAGATAAGAATCCCACCTTTGTGTAATACACATACCGCCATTAAAAGAACAATGATCAAATATTTCAATCATAACCCTCTAATAAAAAAATATTATGTAATGCCTTTAAATATGCATGCTGGTCAAACATTTGTGTTTTTCAGCACAAGTTACTGAAAACTGAGAGAGAAATATCCTGATGTGAACTTCAGTTTGACAGTGTCCTCAGCCCTGCATTCTCGTCCTCCTACTTGCCCGCTCTGCGTCATTTAGTGATCTCATTCCATTCACAGAAACCCATGCCCCCCCCCCCCCCCCCTCCTCTCCCTCTCTCTGCAGGCAACGCAGCTGTGGTGAAGCCATCCGAGCTCAGCGAGTACTCTGCCCTCCTCCTCAGGGCTCTGCTGCCTCGTTATCTGGACAAGGTCTGAACACCAGCTGCTATTGTTGATGTAATAATGCTCCAAGCTGCTGTAACGTCAAAGCTTTGTGCCAACACAGTTCAGCCCATCACAGATATGTTTGACAGCAAGGTCAAAAGGGCCTCTGTGTGCGAGGGGACTCCCTCCATCAGCAGTGACTCATTCTTTCTAAGTGCTAACGTCATCTTGAACATGTCAGGAACATCATTTTCAAACATACTTGATATGTTTGTCAGGTACCTCATGTAGTTGATTTTATTCTGTTGGATGTTTGCTGTTTATTTCCAGGACCTGTACCCAGTAGTGACAGGTGGAGTGCCAGAGACCCAGGAGCTGCTGAGGCTCAGGTTTGACCACATCTTCTACACAGGGGGGAGCACAGTGGGTAAAGTGGTGATGGAGGCTGCAGCTCGCCACCTCACCCCGGTGACCCTGGAGCTGGGAGGGAAGAGCCCCTGCTACATCGACAAGGACTGTGACATCAGAATCGCCTGCCGGTAACACATCACTCATCGGAGTATAAAACACACACACACACAGCTAAATAAATCGTACAGGGCTCTGAGGGGTTCATAAAGAATACAGCACTGTGTACTTGATGACTTTGGTGATCTGTGGAGGTTCAACACCTTAACCACAGAGATAGTTGATTTTGGTACTCTGCAAGTAAAGGACCATGTTGATGTTTTTTGAATATTTGAGTTGTTAAGTACAAAAGGCTCAGCCTGGCATTCTCTGGAACCTTTCGGTTTATTTCCAAGGGGTACATACCAAAATACCTCTGGATGCAACTGGATAGACCCAAAACCAATCAGAACAGGTGACAGCGTAATAACTAACTAACTTAAAGGTCCCGTGTGTCAGGGGTCACTTCCACAGGTCCTGTTGAACCATAATGTTTCTACAGTAGCCCAGAACAGACAAACAAAGAACTGACTGAGATGAGGATGAGACATGGGTGTTGCAAACTACACCGCTAGATACCATTAAACCAGCAGCTGCCTGGAAGGCAGGAACGCAATGGTAAAACTTAAAACATAGTTGTTTTTTGAAGGTGGAAAACAACGTAAATGTAAGCACACTTCTGTTAGAAATTGTTTGGTGTTCTTTTGTAGAGCAACACATGCATGAAAGTACCTGAATGTAACTTCCTCAAAGGTTTAAACCACTGAAATACCTGGTCTGTGTGCAGTCGTATCACATGGGGAAAGTTCGTCAACTGTGGTCAAACATGCATCGCCCCAGACTACATCCTGTGTGAACCCTGCATCCAAGGCCGAGTGGTGGAATGCATCCGACAAACTCTGCTGGTACGTCCTTTAAACTTGTCTGAATTCACATCTCACTGTAGATAAAACTACACAGTCTGGAGTTTCATCAAGATGTTTTGATCCACCGCAGGAATTTTACGGCGCTGATCCTAAATGTTCCCCAGACTATGGCCGAATCGTCAACCAGCGTCATTTCAACAGAGTCATGAGCCTGATGGAAGGTTACACTCCCGTGGTGGGAGGACAAAGTGACGCCTCGCAGCGCTACATTGGTATGAAGACACAGCGAGATGGTGAAGAAGTCAGAGTACTGTGTCATAATCTTTATCTCTGTTTAATTAACATTGATGTCGTGCATGCAGCCCCAACAGTGCTGAAGGACGTGCCCCCTCACTCCAGGCTGATGCAGGAGGAGATCTTTGGCCCCCTGCTACCCATAGTGACTGTGAGTGACATGGAGGATGCCATCCGCTTCGTCAATGAGCGAGAGAAACCACTTGCCCTTTACATCTTCTGCTCTGATAAGAAGGTGAGAGGAAACGACAGGAGTGAGGAGGTTTAGAACATCTTTCAGTGTTTGATATTCTTCTTTATTTTTCTTCTTTGTCTCTCTCAGGCAATAAAAAAGATGATTGAGGAGACCACAAGTGGAGGAGTGACAGTCAATGATGTTCTGATGCACTACACACTCAACTCTCTCCCGTTTGGTGGTGTTGGTAAGACTCAAATTATATTATTCCAGATTATACAGATTTGGAAACAGCATAACAACAAGTGATGTGCCAATGAGTCACCAGCTCAGTTAATGCCATTTTAGAATATTCAGGGAAACATCTGGAGATGGAAACAGATTTGCATTTTCTTTTCATCTGTCAGATTTAGCTTGTAATGGCTTTTCTGTGGACACTGGTGTAGTGAAACAAGCTGTAAACACAACTTTAATATTCATGGAATCATTGCTAACTTTGTCTGCTTGTTATCTGTTTGACATAGTACAATGAGTTTATCAGAGCTTTTTAATGACAGTGATGAGAGCAGTGAGAGTCAGCCAAAACACAAATTTTTGTAGGAGCAAAACAATGAGCTGAAAGACACTAAAAAAACTCTGGATGATGATGATTAATGCAGTTTTAGGCTGTATTTACATATAAAAACACACATACAGTTACCTCATGGTAAATGGACTGTACTATATCTCCTTTCTAGTCTTCCGACCACTCCATTCCACTGCTCTTTTACACTATATCTGATGGGGGGCGTCCCGCTCTACCTCTGAGCCACAGCCAGCCCACCTCATGTAGTCGAAAATTTTGTTTTTACAGTTGCAGTTTTTCATGACATGACTGTACACTTGTTTGTGACCCCTCCAGGTCAGAGTGGTATGGGCCGCTACCATGGTAAACACAGCTTTGACCAGCTGAGCCACCAGAGGGCGTGTCTGGTCCGCTCTCTGGGCATGGAGAGCGTCAACCTGGCCCGGTACCCTCCTCAGGACCGCCGGCGGGCACGCAGGGTGAAGATGGCCCTCAGGTCACCTCTGATTGACATGTCCAGGAGGACGTTCATCTGGGCCGTCGTTGCCACCGTGATCGGCATAGGCCTGTTCATCACCCTGCTGGTCATCCTGCTCATAGCTTCAGGCCTCAACTGCACCTGCTGGTACTGGAGAGGTTTTTATAACTAGAGACACTGAAACTTCCTTCTAAAATCTATCCAATGAAGAAAAAGTGCCTGCTGCAGTGATTTCAGTGTTGAAGGGAAAATCTGTTTTTTTCAACCTGGGCCCCGTTTTCCCATATTTTTGTGTCTCAGTAAAGGGACAAAGAGTGTCTTTGGGAGAGTGTCTTTAGGGCATTTGCAGACCATCGCATCCAAGTGGATGGCTCAGATTGTTATTAAAAGTCGGTGTCTACTGCTTATTGTGTGATTTTGGTAAGTTCAAACTGATGTGTGTTAGACACAAGAACATGGGAAAAGAGGGTCCAGGCTGAAAAACGCTGAAGTTTTCTTTAAGAACTTGTCTGAACACACTTTGAATCCTGTTTTTTTATTCAGATATTTTATAGATAAAAACACAATAACCCCTTGAACTAACCTTTATTTGCTGTGTGTCTATTTCACATCAGATGTCGTCAGCAATGAGACAAACATGGTTAAACACTGACCACAAACACACCTGTGCTGTCCTGAATTCTTCACTATTGGAGGTTTACACTCATTCACACATTTTCCGTAATTTCGTGATGAACGAAGGAACCTGCAGTCTAATTATAATATTATACAGATAAAACATGTATGTAATTTGCTAGTGCTGTTCCACAATAAAAGATTGGTTCATATATTATGAGCTTCCATTTTATTTTGCACCATTTATTATTACAATTTGAAGACCTACTTTTTTGACAAATACTTCTCTTGAAGGCTGAAATTAAAAACTGAAACACTGATGTTGGTCATCAGCCCATCATATCATCTGTTTCTGATATGATGGAGGTCCCTTCCAGACTAAATGGAGAACAGCCTGTAAACCAATTTAAACATGTACGCTTTATAAATAGATGTTTTTAAAGGACTAAAACATGAAAAGAAAAAAAGAATGAATTTGATTTTATTTAAGAGTCTCGTTGTTGGAAGAGACTTTTAGTCTACAAAAAGTAATAAAATGATCACGTTTTATAAGTGTTGTGAAGAAATTGCTGAAGTCAAAGGTCAATGGTGAGGTCAGGAAGGAAGAAAGTGTTCAGGAGCCTCTGATGTGTTATGCTGTATTATTTACTGACGCTTGGCCAAGGAAAATTAGAGACACTCTCAAAGTTCATCAGAAGTGCCTGAGTCGGTCTCACATTCTGCCCAACTCATCCTGGTGGATAGACTTTAAACCCCAAGATAACACCACAAATACTATACGCCCAGAATTAGTCATGCAGGTGTTATTGTCAGCATATTCTAGTCTGGAGACACAGATGTCTGTTTATGCAGATTGGAACGTCAACAACAAGCTATCTATTATGTCTATGAAGGCAGCAATAGGTCTCTTCAACTCCAGTCACCACAGTGTTGAGATATTGTGGCACCTAGTCAAAGACAAACAATTAATATAAAGAATAAGGATAAAGAATTAAAATAACTACAATTTAAAATATGAATGAATGATATGAATAACATGAAACACTGCTATATAGAGAGAGAGAGTGTGTGTCTGCAAGCCCTGAAACAAGCTCAAACTCATAAAGTAAAGTAACTTGATCGACAACAAAAGAAACAAAAAAAAAGAACTTCAGCTGTCTTTAAAACCTGCTCTGTATCAAAGCTGTTGGACTGTATAATAATGTGTTAACATGGTCCTGTCTGTCACACTTGTTACAGTCTCATATGAGTTCATTCAGCTGTGACAATATGAGACCATTAACAACATATGGACACCAGGTGGCAGCACATAACTATAAAAAGACCAATAATGGCTCACAATATATTTATATATATATATATATATATATATTTTTTTTTTTTTTTTTTTTTTTTTTCCCTATTAAAAACAATCTTATCTACACTGACTTACACTAGAAACCTGACTTAATCCAGTACGATCCAAATTATAGACTTTGTTCTGTTAGTGTAAAAGATTTGTGATAGTAAAAGGACAGACAAATTCTCATCAGCATCCCAACAGTTATAGCACATCATGACTAATATAATGGGTTTCAGTCAGTCATTTTGTAATCTGGGTACCCAAGCCCTTTTGAGTCATTTAAGTTAGCCCCCTAATTAGCATCAGGCTCCCCTGCTTATCCGAGATGCTCTGTCAGGCTCTGAACTGACAGTTTTATCACTTAATAGGCCTGTGGATATCCAAGCATTCAGCTTGTAAACCAGGGACAGGAAACAGCTGCCTCTCAGCACCCTGCTCAGCTCTAACAGGCTCACTTCAGTTGTACCGAGTTCCTGGAGGCCTAAATAACTGTTGCATAACTGCAGTGGAGTCGGATTGTTGACTCGACCTGGACAACACCATGTCCGTGACTTCAACAGGAAAACAATGGTCCAGTCAGTAAAGATTTAAACTGCCTGGTAAAATATGATAAATCTGAATAAATTTGATGATCACTAGCTATCAAACCTGACAAGCACCAGTGCTGCACCACATTTCAACTCTTAAGCCAAAACCCAGTCTGGCAAGCAGTCTGTCATATCAGTAATTTGCATGGACACATTATTACTGAGCTTCTGACTGGATCTGTTCTAAGGAACTAATGAACTGTGTGAATGGCACTTTATTTGTGTCAATTACAGGCTCCATAGCTCAAGGCAGATTGGCACCGTCAGTGCCAGTGTTGCAGGAGATTTTGAGCCAGATGCAGGCTCCAGAGCACCATGTAGCTCCTGAACACCTTCAACCACACATTCTTGCTATGTACATTTTGTTAATGTCGCACACTGGAGCAGCACCGCCGGACCTGTCGCAAAGAATGCGTACGATCTCGCATTAATCGCCAGTTGTAGTCTCTCGACTCCTGCAATGGCATTCCATGCCACATCTTTTTTGCAGTGTCTTTAAAAAGGATGTGAGGTTTCAAAATGATAGGTTGATTTTGAAACTCCAGAACAACTTCTCCTCATCCATGGGGTCGATGGGGTGACAAGATGCCTGAAAACCTTTGACCTGTTGATTCAGGTCAGCCTCGCCCATTATGATGTGTTTCTTGTAATGAAACTTGATCTGTGGTGAACAGTATTTATTTTGAAAATCAACCAGGTTTTTATTTTGTATTTTGTAGCTGATTTCCTCTCCGCACAATCTGCTCTGTGCTGAATTATGCGCTGTGCTCTGGCGTCCATGAAAAATAGAAGCTCTGCGTATGGTTGCAAAGGCTGCCGGAGCCAGTCGCAGTGGAACTGAGACTGTGTGAGCTGACACATTGACTACAATTGAAACAATCTGGAGTCGTTCTGCATGCATGGTATTTTAGGGGTGCCTGCAGGAACAAACGGGGCAGCAGCCCTAACAACTCTTAGACATTCTTAAAGGGGCGGCACAGAAGTGTGGACGTTACTGATATGAGATACAGATAAGGTGAAGCAGCAGGACTGAGAACAGCAATAGCCAACCTGTCTTGGACCATCGAACAGCCAAGTGCACACAGGCTCAGAAAAATTCATAACCACTTCACTGGGACATGAACACATATCATTATGGCAGGTTAACGGTTTTGAGACACTGAATGACACCAACCAGGTGTCCACCTATTGAAACATACCTGGCCATCTGCTCAGAGAATGTGCAGACCAGCTGGCTGATGTCCTCATGGATATCTTCAATATCCTCTGAACCCCACTGTCATCCCTACGTGCTTCAAGACCACCACCATTATCCCTGTGCCAAAAAAAGACTCTTGTCTCAGTGACGCTGTCTGGTCACACTCAATGCCCACCATCAGCATCAATGCTTTAAGGGGTTGGTTTTTGAAATACATCATGTCCTAGCGGCCAGCCTCACTGAGCCCCTGCAGTTTGTGTATCATCACAACCGCTCCACAGACAATGCCGTCACCACCACCTTCACCTGGCCCTTGCACATCTGGACAAAAAAGACACCTATGTCAGAAAGCTGTTCATTGACTTCAGTTCTGTATTTAATACCATCATTTCACAGCAACTGTTAGGAAAGTAGAGTCACCTGGCTCTCAACACCACTCTCTACAACTGGATCCAGACTTTTTGACAGGAAGACCTTAAGTCAGTCTGGATTGGGACCTCCAACACCAAGTGCTGAACACAGGAGTCTCTCAAGGCTGCGTGCTCAGACCCTTGCTTTTACCTCTGTAAACCCTGTTTGTTGATGATAAAACCGTGGTGGGTTTGATCAGTGGAAATGAAAAGACCCCATACAGAGGGGAGGTGGAACCTCTCACTGACTGGTATACCACCAACACCTGTCCCTCAATGTGGACAAAACAAGACGTCACTGTTGACTTCACGAGACCTAAATGTAATCAAATCCCACTGACCATCAACAGCTCCCCTGTGGAGATTCCCTCTGAAGTCACTCTCACGTCCCTGGAAGCATTTTCTAATTATAGTGTCCTGCTGGAAAATACCATTTGACAAAGACACCGTCCATGAAGAGTCCCTCCGGTCTACAGTAGTGTTGGAAGTGTTGGATGCTCTGATGCTCCCTTTAAACAACCAAATCCTAGTACACATGCCAGTTCTGTTATTGGTGTCAAACCAAAAAAATTAATTTCTTTGCTATCTTGTGCCATTCACACAGTTTTACTGCGGTGTCTCATCTTCCTGTTGTGCATTGGGACATTGCATACGTGTGTCTTTCCTGTCAGTTTGTGTATGGCTCTTGTCATCTCCATTCATCCATTTTTCTGTAACCACTTATCCTTATCAGAGTCACAGGGAGCGGGAGCCTACCTAGCTGGCCTTGAGCAACAGGCTGGGTACACCCTGAACAGTTGGCAATTAACCATATGGCTGACACATAGACACATAACCATCACTCTCATATTCACACCTGAGCAATTTAGAATCAACAATTAAACTTGGACTAAGATTAGTTAGCAGGAACCAGGCCAAATGACTATTGATGATATTCCTTTGTAGAGAAAGTGTGTGGTTATTAAACTAGTTTGTTCAGGATGTTTCTGCAGAGGCACGGCCATATAATGCCTTTTCATACCTGAAGATACAGTTTGACTTCCCACTAAAACTAAAAATAGAATTCTTATTGATGCTCTGTTGTGTTTGGTCTAGACTTCAGTCCTGAAGTGAGACACAGAGCGTTTGAAAAGTGCGCCAGCTGCTCTTCAAATGGACCGTCGCGTTAAAGTACAGTAAACTGCACTGTTATTAAAGTTTAGCACCTTCATTTAGCACATTTTTCAAATGACAACATAGTTATGATGTACAAGTAATAATTGTGATTAACAATTATAAAAGTACAGTGAGTCTTCTGTGGCTAAAATGAATAATATAGCTTGGAGCTCACCTGGGTGTGGGCGCACCGGATGCTAGTCTGACTGAGGTCACTATGTTCCATTAGGGTGCCACTACGACAAAAGTCAGTTTTATTTAGCAAATAAGCAGCAAACTCTATAGTGTACACGCAAGTAGGAGTCATGCTAGCAACTAACCTTTAAACTAAAAAATCTTAAAAGCAACTTCAGACTTGGTTATGAATAATGTCAAGGGGTTCACTAACTCTTATCTACACACTATTACAACATCTATCAGTTTTTTTTTTTAATGCTTGACAAGTTATCATCTACTGGAAAGAAATAACTATTCTACCTTTCTTGGACTGACACAATCACAATCACAATCAGTAAACGGTACAGTACAGAACAGTAAAATGAATACACATGGTCTGGTAGAATTTTATATTCATAGACGAACTTGGTGATTTTGGACTTTGATTTGATGTCTACAATAGCAGGTCTGACAGGCCTCCAACTCTCTGACCTACGTTTGTTAAATGTTCCATGTGTGGATGACTCATGCCCTGTCTGAAGACTGCACTGTAGTTTCAGGCTTTTGTTGCTGTTCGACTGTAAAGTTTACTTTTGCAGAGATTTGTCCTCATTTGTCCTCTATGCATCCTCCAGCTCAGCAGCTACCTCACTGAACTCTGCTGGCAGCAAGCCTCAGTCACACTGCTGCTTTGGAAAGGATATCCCACCCGCTCTCCACACACATATTTCACTCTACAGAGCTTTTGGCTTTACTACATGTGAGATACATTTATCATGT